>NC_057796.1:170854446-170870259 GCF_018294505.1 Triticum aestivum
AAACGTTTTGTTTTTTTTGCCCGGACGCACTTCCTTGCGTGCGAAGATGTAGCTGGTGGGTCCCAGCAGTCAGGGGGGCGAATCGTTTTTTTTTCGGACGCACTTCCTTGCGTGCGAAGATGTAGCTGGTGGGTCCCAGCAGTCAGGGGGGCGAATCGTTTTTTTTCGGAAACACTTCCTTGCGTGCGAAGATGTAGCTGGTGGGTCCCAGCAATCAGGGGGAAACATTTTTTTCGCGAAATACGGTGGCCCGTCCGGTGGGTCCCCGCTGTCAGGTGGAGGAATAATTATTTTGCGCGTAATAAGGAGGCACTTCCTTGCTGCGGCCGTGGACCCAGCTGTCAGCCTCTCCACGTACAGTCCATGTCCAATGGAAGCCATTCCTTGACCACGTTGACCACGCCGCGCCGAGAGCACCAGGGCGGTGGACGACGGCGTGGCCTAGGAAGGGGACGACGCGGAGCCGGGGAAGACGCGGCAGTAGATGCTCACGCGTAGAGGAGTATGAGGGTTCACTCATTCGGCTGCGGTGTGAGGCTGCCGTCGCCGCAGAATAACAGGGGGTGTAGGTGCGTAGAGGGATGGCCTGGCCAGCGGTGGGAGTAGTAGGGGGCGGTGAGGCCTCCGCGGCATCACAGCCGGCCACGGGCGGCAGGAGCAGGCGGCACGACCGGCGCTGCTTTGGGCGGCTGGAGCAAGAAGACCAGAGGTTGAAGAAGCACTACGGCCGTTGGATGGACATCGTACGGTCACTGGAGCTAGAATCATTCATATATTGACTAAAGTTGACAAAGGCCTCCGTCCCAGTCAACTTAGTAGGCCCACAAGTCAGCCTCCCACCAAGGTGAGTCCCAGCTAGCAGGGGGGTATTCATTTTTTTATGTGTAATAAGGAGGCACATCCGGTGGGTCCGAGCTGACAGCGCGGGGGGGGAACGTTTTTTCGCGAAATATGGTGGCCCGTCCTGTGGGTCCCAGCAGTCAGGGGGAAACATTTTTTTTTTCGCGAAATACTGGTGGCCCGTCCGGTGGGTCCCTGCTGTCAGGTGGAGGAATAACTATTTTCCGCATAATAAGGAGGCACTTCCATGCGGCTACCGTGGACCCAGCTGTCAGCCTCTCCACGTACAGTACTCTTCCGATGGAAGTCGGTCGTTGACCACATTGACCACGCCGTGCCGAGAGCACCACGGCGGTGGACGACGGCAAGGCCTAGGAAGGGGACGACGCGGAGCCGGGGAAGACGCGGTAGTGGAAGCCCGCGTGGAGAGTACGAGGGTTCACCGGTTCGGCTGCGGTGTGAGGCTGCCGTCGCCGCAGAATAACAGGGGGTGTGGGTGAGTAGAGGGATGTCCTGGCTAGCAGTGGGAGTAGTAGGGGGCACAGAGGCCTACGTGGCAGCACAGCCGGCCACGGGAGGCGGGAGTAGGTGGTCCCGCCGGCGCTGCTTTGGCGGCTGGAGCAAGAAGATCAGAGATTGAAGAAACACGACGGCCGTTGGATTGACATCCAACGGTTACGTCTGCTAGAATCGTTCGTTGACGTATATAATAACTAAAAAAATCTTGCATACGCTTCAACTAAACAGGCCCACAAGTCAGACCACTCCATCTTTTTTTAATAATTTATATATAGCTCATCGCAACTTCTTATGCAATTTATTGCAGTGGTTTTTTTTGTTGGCCAGGGCGCATATTTCTGTGGGTTCCAAACTATTTTTAATACCGAAATGTCGAGCCAGATTTAAAGTACTTTGAAGATATATTTAAATTATGTTAATGCCCAGTGAAATAGCAATCTGAAAATATGAAAAAAAAATCAGAAATTATAAAGTAATTGCCAATTTGTCATCTGTTTTTATATTTACAACCCATTTCATATTATTTTCAAGATTTGCAGGTATCTTGAAAGAGTTGCAGCCCATCAGGGCGTAGAAAAATAAGTAGGCCTGGATTGGGTATTCTTCAGAAAAAATAAACTGGGCTCATTTTCACAAAGAAAAAATAGCTGGGCTGGTCACATGGTGAACATAAAATATAAGCCTGGGCTAGACGGGCCATAGCCCAGTTCAAACCCTGCTCCGTCTCAACAATACCAGACAAAAAAATACTGCTCGAGTAGCTACGTCCCAAGTGTCAGCCGATCTTGTGCTGTTCTCTTGTCTATTGACTATATACGCTCACAATGTCGTGGGTCCCAGATGTCAGGAAAACACTAGGAGGAAGCATTTTATTTTTCCATACGCTGACGTGGTGGGCCCCTACTATCATCCTCTCCACGTACTTCTGCCGATTCCTGTTGTTTGTTGACCATGTTGACAACGCGAGAGGGCGGCGCCGCGGCGAGAGCACCAAAGCGCGCGGAGGACGTCGGCGGTAACGATTTAGGAGACGGTGGGGCGGCGATGCGTGCGCTGAGGCGCAGCCAGCCGTGGGAGGCGGAAGCAGGCGGCCCCGCCGGCGCTGGTTTGGTTTTGGCGGCTGGAGGAAGACAGGACTGAAGAAACACGACAGACTGTAAAAGCAGCAGGAGTACTTAACAACCTTAACTGAAACCAGCAGGGGCACTTAACAACCAAAGCTGAAAGTAGTATGAGTACTTATACAGGTTCAACCGTACAAAGCACGCCTCGAACAGTGCTACTTTGCCTACAGTTAACCAAGGGTGAGGCCGCCAAGCCCCAGGACATGGCCCAGGTGCCACCCCGCGCATCCACAACCTTCTGAAAGTGGATTCATCTCGCAACGTGGTCAATAAACAGGATATTCGCTTTAGAGCCATGGAAAAGCATGAACATAATCTTCTGTCCTATTCTCCAAGATGGACGGGCCTTCATTATTTGAGACCACCCATGAATAAGTATCTTTTCACCTCCAAGGGGAATTGAGTAGGTCGACATAAACATCATGTTGTGACCAAGCGCAAGTCTGACCCGACCATGGTCAGGTATCTGTATAGGAACAATAGAACTCGGCAGTTCCTGTTTCAAGAATATCACAGCTGTAAAACTGTGTATAAGCAATAGTTTATGAACAACATATATAACAGAAAACAGCTCGTACCAGAAATTTCTCGACACAGTTGGACTTGTTCAACGAGTGCAGCAGTGGCACACATATCCCACGTGGCCTTCCACCATTGAAATCCCCCACAAGGACATCAAGACGATCAATAAAGTGTAGGAACTTGTGGATGTCGATCCAGTCAACTTCAGTGCCATTAGTAACAGCCGAGTTATTACAGAGTAACAAACGAGCAGACTTCTTAACTCTGAAAAAACCTACACGTGCCACCAATTATAAGAAAATATTAGTTAGAATTAGCATCTTCGTGAGAGATTCGTTGCTACTTCTAAAGTTAAATTGTCATTAGTTAGACAGAATAGGTGGATTAAGAAGTAATCGAGGCAACAAGCTAGAACCAGATACAAAACTAACATGGATGAACAATTGAAACGACGTCGGGGTGGAAGATCGCAGTGAAGATGAGACCAGGTTCTGCTATTTCCATCAACATTCGTGCGCCAACTTTCAGTCTGTAACACTTGAGAAAGTTTATCCAAGTTCGGCCATAAAAAAAGCAGCGATCTTCTTGGTTCATGAACCCAACTCGGAACTTATATCCATGGCTTGTCTTCACTGTGACCATTAAACTAGTGTATTCAGTTATGGCAAGGCCGAGCATCTTGAGTACATGTGTTCTGGCAGAGCAAATAATACACTGCAGGAAAAATAATATGAGAACACAGCACGTTCAAAAAACTCCTACCCTCCCGGATAGAAAAGAGGATTCTAGGAACATACCGTGCGCGTTTCAAAATGCTGTGTTAGGATGAGAAGGAACAAGTGTGGCGTCTCGCCGAGGGTGCAGAAACCTGTAGGTTACTCGCACTTTTGGCACTGCAAATGAAACACACTAGATTCAGTAGGAAGAAAAATGCATCAACGGCGGCGGCTACCATCCTAGGATTACCTGCGACCAAGGGACTCAGATTTATCGGGGATGGATGAAGAATTCGTACCTGGTTCTCCATGAGAAAACCCTATGCAATCGCCGAGAGGGGGTTTTCTCTGAACAAGCAGACGAGGGAGATGGGGATTCAGGCCCAGTGAAATATTGCCGCTTCGTCCATCCAGCTTACTTCTAAAGCTGGATAGGGGGGTTGTGATTTGACGGCTCATTGGGCATTACTGCGGCGCTACGACCGGGGTGTGTCTACCGTGAAGTTGTGCACTCTAATTTGTGCATATGGCACGTGGACCCCGTTGCCGGTTGCCCCACATATCAGCGAAAGGAAGTAGAAAGACAAGAGTAACTAGTTACACATAAATATATTTTTTGATAGAGAGATACTTCCTCTGTAAAGAAATATACAAATCTTTTATATCACAGGCTCACCTTGCCGAGAAATATACTCCCTCTGCAACGCACGGGCATTATGGGGGTTCAGCATTTTTATGGGGGTTCAGCTGAGAATATAATACTCAGATAGGCTCACGGTTCTGGACTTTGGGCCGCAGGCCGACCCTGCATGTTTGGGGGCCCATGTGTTCTACCTCAGCGCTTTTCATATTGCAAGCGATCGGTATGGCGCTGGTTTTAGATGTTGTCGCAAGGCGAATACAAAAAATTGAATAAAGCACGACAACTGTTGGAATGAAATCGAACGACAGATCCTAACCAGCAATCAGAGTTGCAATTCTATCAACGATATACCATGTGATAAATAATACTATCGTACTACTTATACACACAGGACACTTGTTTCACCATGCCAGATTATTACGTCAAAATCTCTCGGAGGATAGATCAATTCGGCAGTTGCGTGCTGCTACTGAAGTATTTCAAAGTTGCTTTGGACCAGCTCTCCTTGCCGAGAAAGTTCGATTTTGACATCATCCCCTACCGCAAGATATGATTTAGATTTGAACCTTGACCATCCTTTAGCATCAATCATCATCCGACCATCCTTTGTACTTACGGTATATTGAGCAGGTTCATTCACACCAAGGCTGCGCATGGTAAGAGAAACTTGGCCGCGGTCGCCCGGATTGTTGAACGACTCCCTCGTTGCTCTAGGAATTCTCTGTTTGCAAACAAGAAGACATACCCAAACAGTTAGATCAACACAGTGAATCATGTAAAACAACATGGAAAGAAAAAAGAACGAAGCACTTGGGAGGCTAATGCTTACCAAGAAGGTGGACATGTCGGTTTTTGTAAGGACTTTGGTATATGAAGTGCGAACTGCAGCCCAGTCTGTTGCCGGTGCAACTGCACGGGCCGGAGCAGATGCAAGTGCAAGTGTTGGTGCAGGTGCAGAAGCCGCCGCTGCTGCCGGAGATGGTGCTCCTTGTAGAGCTGGTGCCGGTGTCGGAGCAGGTGCCGGTATCGATGCCCGATCCTCCGGTAGATCAGACTGATCCGCTGACGCGGTCGGTGCCCAATCCTCAGCTGGATCAGACTGAGCTGCTGCCGCTGTCAGTCCTAGAGCAACTGCGGGTGCTCGATCTGTGCGAGACACCGGCGATCGTGTCTGGTCTGCTATGATCAGCTTTCTAACTTGACTAGGATCCATGACCGTGATCCAGTTTTTATCTTCATTCCTTTTAAACGCGAGAAGGACTAATTGTGGCGTTTTTGTTAAACCAAACTACAGTTCATCATAGGGATTCAGCTTGTACTCAGACAACAGACTGATCCAATTTTTTCCAGTAGTGTAAGTGATGGACAGTGCCTTCATTACTGACACGACATAAGAAGTGAAACCTGCAAAAATAGCCATCGTAGAGCAAACCAAACGGTTTATTCTGTGATGAATGTCACATGGCAAAACCTGCATCGTAAAATTGCAGGAAAAGAAAGAAAACATGACATTAAATCAATAAGATTTAGACAGTAAATCAATAAGATTTACTTGATGTGACACGAGTGAATCCTTACCAGGAAATCACTATGTTGAAGTACTAAACAGAAGATTGATCGTCCAACTACGCGTGGCATGCAGGGGGCCTGCCTACTCCCACAAGCAGGACAGTCCAAAGGTCGTGACAAATCGTATGGACCGAACATCCATGGGACTGGAAATCCTGGTGGGTGCGATAAACCCTGCAATGCATACAGATATTGGAGTGTAACCATAATTGATAAACCGTCCTCACAAAAAATATGATCTGGATACTTCAAAATATACAGACTGAATTGAGTGGACAGACATTAACATAGACCGTTCACACACCAAAAGCGGCAGTACTAATAAACAATACAGGGTTCACAAACACAAATCAAGTACTGAATAATAGTACTTACTACAGACAAGCAAAGTTGCACTAACTAAACTCTGCAGACTATTTCTTGCCACAGACCTACGGGATGAACCCCGCATAACTGACTAGGCCATGGACTTCGTGTGAGATGTCTACATGCACCATCACCATCTTGTCAACCTTGGAGAACCTAACAGAGTGGTCTTTCCACTCATAAACATGATGATGAAGACAGGCTGCATCAGATTTGTTGGGAAGCTTTACAAGAACCACACCCTTCGTAATCGAAGGCACAGCCATGAAATTGTTGTGGTCAAGTACAGCCTCGAGAACACGCCTGACAACAATGCTATAGGAAAACACTCGTTCAGGACACGTGGCGACAAGGACACAGCAGCTGGATAGTTCAGCAGTAGAACTCATCATCAGGTCTTCTAGTTCACATGGCATGACTTTGAGAACTTCATCTCCACCACAGACCTGGTTCTAATTCAAACAGAAACCATATTTTATTACTACCTCCGTTCAGAAATATAAGATGATTTTCGATATTATACTCCATATATGACTACATATACGCACAGAAATGAGTGAACAAAGACACTAGAACATGTCTTCAAAGGCATGAGAGCAGAGGGATTACATGCAATATCCATAGCACAAGTTACTGAGGCAAATATACCCTCTTAAAAGGTAGCATTGATGTTCATAAAGTACTCCCTCCGTCCCAAAATTCTTGTCTTAGATTTGTCTAGATACGGATGTATCAAGTCACATTTTCGTATTAGATACATCCATATCTAGACAAATCTAAGACAAGAAATTTGGGATAGAGGGAGTAGTTGAAAGTAATCTATAAGAAATCAGTGTCAACCTCTCGCATGTTTTGGTCAAAAGAGGAATTTAGAACCGTCATTTGGCACACTAAAATCACATGCAAGATCACCCAGAAAGTTGTACTACCAGTACTAGTACTGCGTGTTAGATGAAAAAACACAATCAACATCGAGAAAAAGATCGTCAACAAGAGACATTACCTGGACTTGCTTAATGAGGGATCCCGGAGAGGGGGGCTTGGACAGGGCGATGGCTTTGAGCTTGTCTGCGGTAGTCTCGGCGGGGTGCTTGCGCTTCTTCGTGCCATGAGCCTCGACGGTTTTGGCCAGAGCCATAGACATCACGTCGGCCGGTGCTCCAGCGTCCATCCAAGAGAGGAAGCTGAGAGAGAAGAGTGAAAAGAGGAACGAGATGAGGGAGAAGCGAAGCGAGTGGGGGTTTTCTTCAAGAGAGGAAGCTGAGAGAGAAGAGTGAAATGATGGTTGCTTTGTCCGTCCAACTTACTGCTGGAAAGGAGGGGGTTTTGTGATTTGACGGCTCATTGGGCATTACTGCGGCGGTTCGATTGGGGTAGTCTACCGTCACTCTACTATGGAGTAATTTAGTGCATGGCTGGTGGATCCAGGTGCTGGCTGTCCCACACGTCGGTGAAAGTGAGTAATTTAGTGCATGCTGGAGGAGGATCCGCACGGTAGAGCGTGTCCACTGTTTTTCTGAAGAAAAAAATGATTACAGCAAGCGTTTCCACTCTTACGACGGAGGAGCGCGAAACACGGCAGCCACTTGAACATACACAGTGCTCCTACTACTAGGCATGTGCAGTGGTTCATACGTCAGTACTACACAATCTTGTTGCTAGTGTAGTAAGATATGACGATAACAAATGATGTTGTGCGCATGTCAACTACTCCTATATGTAACATAGTACCGCTTTTTTGACTGTCCGGTCGAGAATGAACGGTGAGATCAATGTTAACAGAACTAGGTTCACAGCGCACGGAGAGTACGGTGCTACAGTACTCCACGAAACATGAACCATATGAAGCACAAATAGTGTTAGGCAGGGTGTATGAAGGGTGCACGAGATGGGAGCAAAAGTTCCCTTCTCGACCCACTTTTGGGTGTTTGGCAGAGTGCATGAAGGGTGCATGAGTCCACACTAGTAGGTTGACAACAATACACGAAGAGGAAACAACTATATTGAGATGAGAATGCAACCAAACACACCCACACGCTTTGTGCTACAGTGACTGATCTGCACCGTCTGAGTTTGATCCAACGGTCATGTTGCGCCGAGACATGGACATGCCCATGCAGAGGGCGCCTAAACACCACCGAAGTCCCTCTGCTTCTCGAGGCGCATGACGTTGGTGATGCAGGGTGCAACCGCCCGCAGAGCCCGCTCCCGGTCGACGGGAGCCAGCTCGTCAAAGATGGCGTCCAATGGCACGAATGGATTCTGGTGACGGAGCCCTGAAAGGATTCGCCCGGCAACGGTGATGGCAGCCTGCAACCCCTCCTTGTCCAGCTCAACCCCCACCATCGCGCGGAGACGGCTCAGCTCCTCGAAGATATAGGTGAAGAAGGAGACCAGGTCAGGAAGCCGCAGCTCGTTGAAGTCGACCGAGTGGTCGAACGGGTTGAGCCCGACGGCCGGCATCGTCGCGCTGGCACGATGGTAGGCATCGCACAGCCGCAACACGTGCATGGCAACTTGGTTCACCAAGTGGCTGAGGCGATCCTGGACCTCGTCACGATCGGCCCGCTCGCGCTCCAGCCGGCTCCCCTGACGGCCTATCGTATCTCCCGCTTTCTGCACTAACGCCGCCGACGCCTCGAGCATCTTTGTGGTGGACGCCTGCCGCTTTTGAAGCTCCGTGAACTCCCGCACATAACGGAGGAGCATGGCACTCCTCTCCTCCTTGAGATCACGGAGCTCCACGTCCTTGGCCCTGAGCTCCGCATCCTTGGCATGGAGCTCCTGTGTCAGGCGCCTCACCTCGGACTCCGTGATCTGCTGCGCTGCCATGGCACCAAGTAGAAGCAATGGGGAGAGGAAGCAAAGGGGGCGAAACGGCTGAAAGGCAATGCAATCTACGGGAAGGCGGAGGGAGCGAGGAATCTTTTGGTTTTCACCACGGTAAAACACCAGTCGACGACTTCTCACATCAAGGAGCAGTGGGTTTTTACAGGCGGAGCCATCGTGACTAATTGCTGTCGCGCCTGCTCCCGTCAATCAAAAAAATAAAAATCCTGCCGAGCCTGCTCCCGTCAATCAAAAAATTAAAAATCCTGCCGCACCCAAACACCAGAGCAACGCCGCGGTGGATATTTAAATTTACCTGCCGGCAAGTAGATAAAAAAAGGGGTGAAAAAAATGTGGCGGCGGCCTAGCTAATCGGTCGAACTAGCCCAACTATCTAGCCACCGTGCTTCACCCAGAAAACGCGCGGTAGGGCGTCCCACGTCAGGAAGAATATATGCGTGCACCACCCGGGAGGACCCCGAAACCACGCGGTAGGGTGTGCCACGTCTCGGCACGGAGGAAAAATGTGCGTGTAAAAATATACTGTATCAGACATAGTACCTATGGTTCGACCTCGGGACCCAGCCAGTCGGTCAAAAACACCCCACTAGCCACACAGCTTCATCATGAAAACGTGGCACGGAGGATAGATGTGGTTAGCTCCGTCTCGACCAGCCACAACATCTCTTGTTCTAGGCGATTCTTCTATTTTCCAAGCTTTTTTTAGTTGTAATAACACCACGGCAAGCTAGCGCCGCTCTTCGTGTGTGCCCGTGCAAAGGTTAGACGATGGAGAGAAGAGAGATTGAGATCGCAAACCTGGGACCCACCAGTAAGTGAGACAACGGTCATGCACGTGTTGATGAGGCACTCCCTCTACTCTACTCAACCCAAGTACTGTATAAAATCAAGTTATGGGACAAAGCCAACAACCGTTCGTTTTTTCAGGCTATCGACTTACGCTTTGTAGTCCAGGTTGCCAATCCGAATCTCGTCTTTCAGATTTGTTAGTTTTAGGTCCAAATTTGATTAATGACAAGTGGGACCCCCGTGTGTTGTTCCGATATTTCAGTGTAGGATGGTTTTTTTTGAACAAACACTTTGCGCGGTTAGACAAGTAACGGCACGAGTTACACGTATTTTGCAAGTTTACGAACAAAAATGACAGCGGCATAGAATATCACATCCACCCCGCAGCTTAGATACTATGGTGATACGAGTTTTTACACCGTTGGAAGTGAGATCCAATGGCTTGGGAGTAGTCTTTGTAATTATGCGCAATTTCCAAACTCTCCAAAGGTTTTTTTGCAAATAAAACATTCAGGCCTCGTGTGTGCCACTGCATCTTCGATCCAACGGCTCCCCGGTGCTCATATTAGGTGCTCCTCGTAGCTTAATTACCCGCTACGGTGATATGAACATCTAGGTCGTATGATCAGTGATCAGATGGCACATGCGTAGTACTTGTACTTTCTGCGCATTTCCCAAACTCTATCAGCTGTATATTGCAAAAACATTCAAACCTCCTACTGTGGGCCGTTAGATCTCAGTGAACTCGTATCACCATAGAATCTACGGTGCGGGAGCACCTCATACTCTCCCGTGCGAGAAAACATAAGGTGCTATCGCAGCTTGGATGCTACGGTGATACGAGCTTGGAGGTCGTTTGATCCGAGATCCAATGGCATCTGAGCAGTCTTTGTGCTTGTAAGCAGTGGCCGAACTCTTTTGGGGCTTTTCTGCAAAAAACCATTCGAACCACCGAGGATGTGTTGGGTCACAAATCCAACGCCTCCGAAGAGCTTGTATCACCAAAGCATCTAAGGTGTGGTAGCACATGATATTCTTATATACAGGAGAATATGATGTCCTCCTTCATCTTAGATGCTACGGTGATACGAGCTTCGAGGTCGTTGGATATGGGATCAAAGGGCATCTACGTAGTTTTTGTACAAATTCTGTGCAATTCTCAAACTCATCAAGGTTTCGTGCAAAAATATTAAGACACATCATGTGAGCTGCTATATCTCAGATCTACAAGCTCCAAGGAACTCGTATCGGCATATATCATCTAAGGTATGGGGGCACATGATATTCTCCCGGGGAGGAGGGGTGGGGGTGCACAACCAATCGGTGATTGGGAGGGTGGGGACAAATATAATCTAAACAACACTAAACAGAGCTCCACAATTTTATCTAAGGTCGAGGGGTTGACCCCCGACAATCATAGCTCTGCCTAAACACAACATTTGCATGTACTGTAGTACTAGACTTAATATTCATGTTTCAGTTTCATGTTCATTTTAAATATTGAACTGAGGACCATGGATGTCTTACATTTTACTCCCTTCGTTCCTAAATATTACTCTTTTTAGAGGCTTCAAATGGACTGGCACATACGGATGTATATAGACATATTTTAGAGTCTAGATTCACTCATTTTGCTCCGTATGTAGTCACTTGTTGAACTCTCTAAAAGACTAATATTTAGGAATAGAAGGAGTATTTTTGAATTCGTGTCATACATGCATGGTTTGGAAAAATAGATGCACTATACTTATTGGATTGTTGTTGTGTTCGTGCGTGTGTGTCTGTGTGTGTGTGTGTGTGTGTGGTCATATGCTTGATACATACAAAGTTTTCTCACCTCCATATTGTTCATCTTTTAAATTTGAATTTGCATTGGAAAACTTACTAGGGATACCATGAAATGTGAAATCCACGTTGAGATCACTGTATCACAAACTCACTCTAATTCAACAACTCGTCATAAATCAATTACCACGTTGAGATTAATATTTGCAAGGAAAATACGGGTATTGTAATACACATAGATTCGTTCGGCAATTTAAAAGGTTCCTTTCGTATTCTCGAATGGTAGGACCCAATGGCGTACCAGCCAGACCTTGGCTCGTGTTGATCCTAAAAAAACCGGGCTCGTGACCTTCGGTGGCGTGTGTGGTACGCACATTAGGCAACCCCAACCAGTCGAGCCTCAGCGTTTCAAGTCGAAATATCTGGCGGCCAGAATTCCAGCCCTAGGAAATTCCCCTCATGTCCCCGGTCCATAATGACTACCGATGAACAACGGAGGGATGCTTTAGTAACTAGACAACGTTACCTACCGTGCCGAGCACGGTTCAATTCCCTCGGTCGCCGCTCGTCAAGGTCACCCGTCAACTGCATTGCCTAGTACTACTACTACTACACCAGGATGAGCACAGAATTGAGCCCGTTTGTTCGTGCCTAGTACTTGAGTTAATATATCAGGCAATGCACTGGTACGGAGGGATTATCCTTTTACTCTGCATATATAACTTGTCTGAAGTCTAACTAAGCAAAATGTTTGACCAAATCCTTTCTTAAGAAATACAACAGGACAGATATACGGCTTGAAAATTTATTGCATGATGCAGGTTATGATATTGTTTCGAATCCTGGATCTTAAATTTCAGAAAATCCAAAAGTGAGCATAAATTTTTGAAACTAGGCATGGTCATGTGATATGGCACAAATATTACTTCGTAAGTTTTTTCTTCAATTTGAGACAAGCTGCTTATGACAAGTTGCACAAATGAAGAGCCAAGGTATTTTGGAACAAAGACCTGTCACGTTAAGGCAAACGCTTTCACTATTGAAACCGTGGGCGTTTACGTGCCGCCACGAGTCCCCGCTTCTCATCGGCAGGTGCCGTCTGAGCAAGCATGTGAGTCGACGGGAGGCGTGCGAGCAGACCGCTGCGCCGGCTGTCAGGGAGGCGTGCGAGCAGACCGCTGTGCAGGCTCACCGGGAGGCGAGCCCTTTGACCAGGCTCCGCCGCCCACCGTCGTCCCAACTGCTCCCACTTTTAATGTCGCCGGCGCCGCAGTTTAAAATCAACCCCGCACTACCCGGTATCGCTACAATCCTCTCTCTTCCTCTCCGATTCTCCTGTCGTCCACCTCCAACTAGCCTGACCTAAACATATGCCATGCCGCATCACGATGGTCTGCCCTTAGTGTTCCAGTGTCCTGAGGAAGACACCCAGCCGGAGTCTCAAGAACATAAGGCGCTTTGGGACGAGCTTGAACTGGCCTTGCGGGAAGACGCCACGCCTGTCCCCACTCCCTTTCCGGCTCCCGTCGCCCCGACTGCGCCAGCGCCCATCCCCGTGGCATTGATGGGCTGGGAGCCGCACACTGTCGCCGATCTAGATCACACGGGGTTCCACGAGGTCCCCACCGACTTTCACGCGCCCGTGCACCTGCCAGCGCATGCGCCTGCGCGTGCACTGACGCGCACGCCCGTGCCGGTGCCCGTGCACCTGCCAGCGCATGCGCCTGCGCGTGCACTGACGTGCGCGCCCGTGCCGGTGCCCGTGCACACGAATGTCTCCGCCACGCCGTTGACAGCGCTTGTCCTCGCGCGGGTGCCAGTGCCCCCCTCAGCGGCATGGATGGCCGCCGTCGACCGCTTCCTTGCACCAACGCCAGTCACCTCCTCCCGCCAGTTGACTCGCTCCGAAGTCCAGACCATTTTGGCCTTCCTTGAAGCTAGGCCAACGTCCAGGAGTACGCCAACAACGGCGCAAGATGCTGCCGTCGCCGTCGGTCAGTGGCCCGACGACACACAGAGCACGGCAGAGGAGCCGCTTCCCACCGCGAGACGCCCCCGCCGCCGCCGCGTAATCTAAATTTGCCATGAAAAACGTTCGGATTGACATGCTTAAAATCCGAACGTTTATCATTTCTGTTTATTTTATATCGATTGTCGTATAATTTAAAGTCGGAGTCAGACTAAACGAAATGTATGGTTTGATCAATTGAATGTTCTCCTAGAGCCGTATCAAGTTAAATATAAAACGTCATCAATCCACATGTATTCCTTGTCATCCAACGACCTAGACTGCTTCAATGTCGAGCGCTCAACACGTTTAGCGTGGAGTTAATTTCATGCCAAAAATAGTGCTAATCACATGACAGCACACAAATAATATCCTAGTAGTTAATATCCGCATGCACTTAATATACTTCCAAATTAACGTGCATTGCACGTACACACTGACTAGTGCTGCTAGTATGTGAAACTGGTGCCGTGACTTGTAAACGCATCCAGATATGGTCAACGACAACATCGCCCGTGAGTTCTTCCTGTTTGCCCGTGCGTCTAAACGCAGAAGGGGAGGAGAGAGAGAGCACACATGGAACCCACCAGTAAGTGAAGGCAAATAGTACTAAAAATAATATTACATGTTATCCATTAATTAGGCTGTGGTAATATAAAAACATTATGTGAACAAAGGGGGTACAACAAACATTGCTATTCTACGTATGTTGCCTATTGACGTGCGGCTTGAAGGCCCGGTCGCATGTTCGATCCTCGTCCTTTATTTTTTAATTTCTATATGCGTCCAAATTTGTTTCATGACATGTGGGCCCCTCGGTGTGTAGTTTGTAGCACTTTAATTTGTGGGTCGAAATTTGTTCCATTCCAAGTGGACTATCGGTGTGTAGTTTTGTAGCTTATTTATAATAATTAAAGAGAACAACATAGTTTTTTCAATAATACCATGGTGCAACGTTGAAGGCGAGAAAGGACGTGCGAGAGAGCGATGACCGAGCCAGAGGGAAATCAACTAGGGGAGTTGCGTGGGTTGCAACGGTGTTTGGAGTAGTTGTGGGCCGAATGCTACGAAAATATAATCTAAACCGACCGGAATAAATGCCTACACAAATTAATCCAAGGTTGGAGTGCCCCTCGCAATGTAAATAGCTTCGGCTTTGCGAGGGATGGAGAGGTAGTAGCTTCAACGCGTGGAAGATACGGTGTGAGAAAGCGAGGTCAATCGAGAGACATATAGATAGAGAGACAAAGTGAGTGTGGTCCGACATTCATTCAACAAATATATATGCTCTGGAGAGATATTGTCCGATTGAGCTTTTTGGCAAGGGTGAGGGCTGTAAGATAGAGCTTGAGAGATGATCCAGTCACAGACGTGTAGATATATTTTGTGCGTGGGAGGAAGCAAGGTCAACCGATCACATAGGGTCGCCGTGCGATCGAAAGAGTGAGACGGGTTGGAGAGAGTGACCTAGATAGACGATGTGCGTGAGAGAGTATACAATGTGAATAGGTCGAATTGGGCTCAAACATGGTGATATATCGTTTTTGTCCGAGAAAGAGCGAGGCCAATCGAGACATACGGAGAGAGAGAGAGAGATTGAGTGAGCATGGACCACCATGAGGTCGAAAGAGTGGCGGCGGCTTGGATGGACTGACCTAGATAGACAATCTGCGTGAGAGAGTATAGAGTGTGTCGATCGAGGCCCGAACAGGGAGATATATCATTTGTGTGTGAAAGAAAACGAGGTTAAATGAGACTCAGATAAAGAGAGCGAGATTGAGCGAGTGTGGCCCGCCGTGCGGAAGAAAGAGTGAGACAGTCTCGAGGGAGTGACCTAGATATACAACGTGCGTGCGTGCGCACGAGAGGTTGGGGGGCTAGATAGGCAATGCATGTATTTAGCGCGAGAGGGTGAGAGGGAGAGGGGGAGAGAGAGAGAGAGAGAGAGCTCGGCATGGGGTGCAATGGCGGGTGTGTGAGGTAAATACATTTGGTAACAGAGTGGAAAAAGGGGTTGTGTAGTTGAGAGACTTAGAGATCGAAACATGTGTGTTGGAAACCGATAGCTTCCTAAGTTGGTTA
>NC_057796.1:170871198-170950541 GCF_018294505.1 Triticum aestivum
GTTTGCAAATGAAAGAAGATTCGTTTGCATTCTCAAATGTAGGCGCACCAGGCAGACCAGGGTCGTGTCGGGGTGGACGATGCTTCGGTGCCTTAAAGGCAACTGCCTTTGGGTCACTGACATGTGGGCCAGCCACCTGTTGGGCCCACATGTCATGGACACAAAGGCAGGTGCCTTAAGGCACCGAAGCATAGTCCTGTCGGGGTGGTCGCGTGTGTCGGACGGACGCGTAGCACCCAGCCACCCACCCCCCTCCCCCCCAAAAAAAGGACGACGACAATATAAGTCCGCGCTTCCACGTTTCGGACTGAAATATCTGGCGGCCCCAAGTCCAGCCCTGCAAAATCTCTCTTCTCCACCGTCCCCTTCCGCGCCCAGATTGCTCAAATCCCTAATTCGCCGCCAACCCTCGAATCGCCCATCGTCTCGTCTCTTTCCCCACCGTTCCCCACTTCTGTGCCGGAGGACGACGACGAAGACGACGGTCGCGCTTCACCACCGCACCGGAGCTACCTCATCTACGCCCTCGTCCACCACACCGGGTGGTCCACCGACAACGTCGGCCGCCGCAACCGACGTGCCTCACAGACACCGAGTTCCACCGCATCAGGTGCGCTTCACCGACGCCGTCTCCCAGCTCACCGGGGCTACTTCACAGAGCACATCGTCGCACCTCCGCCCCCCGAGGCCGTTGGGGCTTCACCAACGGTCTCGTCCACCGCATCGTAGCGCTCCGTTGCCACTCAAGATCTGCATCCTTGCGTGGCCAGCCAACACCAGCGCATCACCCTCAACGGCTCTGAAGTGACCCGCACTCTAGCTAGGCGAGCATGCCCAAACGCCGGCCCGAACTAGGTATCCACACATCAGTCCCTTGTGCACTGTTCCGACGATGTTTGGATATCCGTTCACTGCTCTCTTAGCTTGCACGCCTATGCAACTCTGACTTTAACTCTTATTTCTTCTGGAGATATCATCTGAAATAGGCAAATCCATTTTTTAGCGAAGCATGACGGTGCTACGGGATCTGGTACACATCCTGCACACCCGTATAACCTTGTAAGTATATGTCCTCCGGTACAACATCAAGGTCGATTCCTCTTATTTGATCAACCATTCGCCGTGTCAAAAATGCAGAGGGGGATGCAAGGAGCACAAGGCCTGCACATCCAAGCAAGTGGTAACATGGACTTTTACATGGAACATCCCAAGCGCAAGCAGAGCTGCAGTGAGCCTGTACAACGAGCTAGCGTAAGTCTCTGCATTTCATTTAATTCGTACTGGCATTCGTGTATGATTTGTGTGTAGTGGCTGATCCACGAATTCAAGTTACCAGGGGCGAACATTTAACTTAAAAAATACAAAGGCACTTGCACTATGGAAATCAACATAACTTGAGAAATGTGAAGCTACATGCACTTTGAAAACCAGCTAATGATGCAAAGTAGCTCAGATTATAAACACTAAATGATGCAAGCACCAAAAAACACAAAATGCAACATGGTGTACAAGGACTACAAACATGGTCTGTACCTGCTTGAATTATTCGTTCTCTGGCTGAAAATATCGAAGCGTAATTGCACGTATAACCAGTGCGCAAACTGCATATCAATATATCTATCCTGCACAAGTATGCCAATAGTTTCAAACAACACATTAGAAAAGTATTTATGCTATGTTGTCATGATACGGGGACTTTCTGGTAGATTCCCTCGACGTTTCCTCAGGCTATGAAAATGCACTATAATTTGCTTGTCATCAATGCCTGCAAATCTCGGTCTCTCTCAACATAGTAGATCATCATTAGACACTAAATCCTTCAATGAGCTTGCAAAATGCTTGCATTACATCCCTCATTAGACACTATATGTTCATCACCAGGAGCATGTAAAATGTTTGCATCAAATCCTTCATTAGCAGTCTGTTCATTAGACACTTCAGGCTCAAGAACAACATGAGCTTGTATGTTTGCACCAGAAACTTGATTAGATACATCAGATTCAGTCAGTTCAGTATTGATTGGGGGAGTTATAAAATAAGTAGAAATTGGTTTCATTTTCTCATAGATTCCCTACATACAAGCAGTTTTACAACACCGTCAGGTTTAACTATTGGCCAGAAATTGAAGAGTTGAATTAGATATAGTCAGGGATGTGATGTACCTGCTCGTTGCGCATTCTACTCTTGCAAGCTGCGACCGTCCGTTTGCGCAAGCTCGATGCCATGCCCATGCTGCCGCCGCTGCCTCCCACGCAGGCTACACCCAGGGTTGGATCTTCATCTTCTTGTCCTTCCGTTCGCTTGAAGCCTGGCGACCGCCCTCCAACGAGGGCGCGAGGAAGTGTTGTGTCGGTCTGTCCAGCGGTGGGTAGGTTAGGAGCGAACCAGACTGGAGGCTGGAGCGAATGAATTGGGATTTTTTCCTGCTGTCGATCGATATGGGAGGCGCTCGTTTGGGCCGCGAGCTTGCTATAGGGCCTGCCTTGCACTTATGTTATTGGCCCATCCAGATTGAAACATTTTTCTTCATTTTTTACATTGCCTGCTCGTGCGTTGGGACGAACAAAACTAGCGTGGGCCAACCTGGATGACTCAAACTAGGTGCACACTTTCCAGCCACCTGAGGCGGCCGCCCATACCAGCCCCTATGGTGGCGTCGCCCCTTTTTGCGTGTATGATTGGATAGTGAAAAATATTCCAGTGGCGCTTTTGATTTACCCACTGGATGGTTGAATTGCTTGTTTCTATGAACTGAGTTCACCAATAATGTGAAGGATGCCAGTCTTTTCATCCTATTGTAGATTGCTTAGATCTCGATATGCCAAAAGTAATCGCATGGAATATACAGTAAAAGCCAGTGTGATGTGTTTGGCAACAACTAGTCTGACTACACGTCCTCATATAACATATCAAGGATGCACCACCTTACCAGATTAACCATTCGACTTACCCATGCAGTGTGGGAAGAAAGAAGTATTGGGACTGCGTATCCAAGCAATTGATGCCATGGACTCCTTCGTACAACCTTGTAAGCGAAAAAGAAGTCGCATTGTGCATGTACAAAGAACTAGCGTAAGTTCAGTTACCTGCTTCTCGGAATTTTAGTTAGCCACTTATTGCAAAATTGTTCAATTACGTTGCTTGGCTTAATTTAGTTTGCTACTGATTACATAATGGCACATCATGTTAATCATATTGTAGACTGCGCCTATCTATGTGTTTGATACTTACTGTTAAGAATTACCTGTTTGCCTTAACTTAAATATCTACTTGTTTGTTTAACTGCTTTGCTACTGCAACAGCGGGTTACAATGATGTTAATAACTACTTTTTAGCATCCAATTGAAACTCTTTAATTCCTTGTTTGTTTAACTGGTTTGCTGTTATAACTCCCAGTTGAGATGTTTTGCTAACTTCAACTTTTCTGAATCCAATCGGAACTTTAATGGCAAAACAGGTTAGCCCAAGATCAAAGAGCGAGGTCCCCATGGGCGTTGCATCATCCCACAGTAGTGGCACCGGCCCAATCGTGCATTATGAATTGCCAACTGCTGATGCTCTAGAGGCTAAACTAGTGGTAGAAAGAGATTCTGCTTCTGCACTTAGAGATGAAGTTGACATGTTGAGGAAGCAAATAGCACAATCACAAGTAGTACTCAAGACAACGATTAAATATGTGGTGGATTTCAAAACGAAGCAAGCCGAGACTGACCAGATTGTTAAGGTCCTGAAGGAAAAAAGGAAATTAAATTCCTACTTGGTAAATAATAGGTGAAATGTTCTTTCCATAGTTGAATAACCTTTGTGTTCTCTGTTCATGTAATCAATCAAACAATTTGTTTTAGAGATCATGTAATAATTGTTTTTTTTTGTTTTTTGGTTTGTAATTTTATTTGAGCACAAGTCTGTATTAATTGATAAGACTCGGAGACATTTCATTTGGATTGCTGTGCCAGACCTACAAATATGCCAATCGGGCTGAATGTGCATTCAGCAATAGTAGTAGTATAGATGGACCATAAGTGGCACGCATCGGAAAGGGCCAAGATGCTGGCTAAAAAAAGGATGATGTTGTAGCCAAAAAAAGTACAGCGGCCTGGCTTATGTATGTTAGTTGATATTATTGATCCATATACTCTATAAGTGTTTATATGTCTGTTAGTTCTGTACATTCTTGGTTGATTGACTCGGTATTTGAATCTTGATACATCGCTTGTGTACATATCTAAATGGGAGTACACATTATGCTACGTGTGACATTTGAGTTGGACATGAAGTGTTCCAAATATTCGAATTCACCTTAAACTGGATTCTAGTTTCTGAATTTGAGTATCGCATTTGTAAACCATATTCATATATGACAGTGGAATACATCTTTGTCGTCCTTTTGAAGATATATAAAAACACATAGAATGATTTATAAAGATTCATATAGGAATACAAAATGGATTCGAATTTAGTTGCGAGGGTAAACATGGATGCTTATTGTCCCAAAATTTGAAAGAAGCAGCAAAATGTCCACTCCCACGTCGGCTGCCCGAAGCCAAGTGTTTGGGAGATGGAAATTACTGTCTACCCATTACACGGACAATCCATCGGCCCGATTTCCACTGCTCTAAATAGGGGTAGGTTAGTAACTTCAATTAGACGTGACACGACCGCCTCTGAGCCCATTCCGACACGGTGGGCGTCAAACATGGGCGGCAAACTCATTTGATTCAAGCTCGTTCGAAAGACCTCTGTTTCTCCCTCCATTCCCCATTCATACACGGTGGGCGGCAAAACAAACTCGACTCGGCCGAAATCGATGTAGGCAAATATTTTCAATAGGGGCCGGTTTGTAACTTCACTCAGACGTGACACAACCGCCCTACCTGTCAGCCCCGCTCATACACCGTGGGCGCCAACCACCCTCTCCTCGCCAGAAATCGCTCTGGGCAAATATTGGCGAGATGCGAGATAACCATCCTATCCCCAACCGACAAGACGTCCAAATTTTAAACGGGGGCTAAGTTCGCAACTTTCCCATATTTCAGACAGGCGCGTCCCAAAAACATGGTTCCCCGTACCTCTCCCTCCATTTTCCCATTCATACACCATCCGCGCTAGAACACCCCATCCCCACACCAGCCTTCGTCCGCCACCCCATCCATCGTCGCCGTCCTCCACCACATCCATCGCCACCGTCCTCCACCATGCCGTAGCGCCTACCAAGACCGCGTCGTCCACTGCTAGAGATGTACGTTTCTCATCCACGGCGACGGACCAATAGCCTTGCATCGCGTCCTCTCACTTCATCGGCGCCGTCGTCCTCTTTGCCGGGGCCGCTCACACGACCTTCTCTTCCACTCCAACGGGACTTATCCCCCAATGCACCCATCTACCATCGCAGACCTGCTTCAACGCCACCGACAGCCATCGCACCCCCGATGCCTACACGGCGCCGCAAGAGAGGTGGTACTTCATATCTCCTCAACTTTTTGATCTCAATCAAAAAATAGATATTAACTTGGTTACTCTACTTTCTTTTCAGCTCTTAGAATTTAGTTCTTAGTTCGAAGCAAACAATGGATGCTAAATATCATTTCTCCGGTTTGCAGCTTCAAATCTGCCATGGCACAACCATAATACGGTTTAACAGATCATGCTTAGGGTTTAATTGATCATGTTGGTTCCGTGGTGGTTTCTTTAATAGAAATCAGAGGGAAAACCCTCTTTTGCTAAAAAAAATATGCTTAGAGTTTCCCCCCTTTTATGATCACTATACGATCAGAATATGTGCTTCGTGTCATAATAACAATGCTCCACCCATCAAGCTAACCAAAGTTGTTTAATTGGTCAGCTAAATGTTCCTAAATTAGTTTCGAAAATGCATGTTCGCCGCTCGGGTGTGTATCTCTACAGGGTGCCCACGGTGGGCCGGCCCACCATGGGATTTTGGGTCGTCCCAGGCCCCGATTCCCCTCTGTTCTGCTGCGCGCTTCCGATCTCTACTCGCCCCCAGCCGCCTGCCTCGCCGGCGACTTGCCGTCCCCGGACGGCATGACTCTAGGAGGAGACGCCGAACTAACAGGAGGCCAGGAGCCGCTCGCCCAACAGCGTCACCGCTGCCCGGGCGCGCCGCCGTGCCTACCTTCCCAGTCCGTTCAGGGCTCAGGCGTGCAGCACCCACCAAGCCAACCCGATTTATCCTTAGATACGTCCTCAACACTCAGCAGCCACTCCTCATCACCCATTTTCTAATTGATTCATTACTCATTAGGCAGGATTGTCATTAGGGTTTGTTGTGTGCTCAATGCTACCTACACTTAATGGTTCAGATGTATTTCGGTAATCTTTAGTGCCTCTAAAGTTCACAGGGTTTTCAAAATTCTGGCCCTCGGAACAGAAACTAGTCATTTTGGATTGTTGGTCGTAGTGACATTGACCCAGATTACTACTGGAAGCCAGGTTTGTTGACAATTTTACTTGTCTTTCTTACTCATTCGATATAATATCCAATTATTCACGTCGATTAGTTGCAAACAATAAGTGCTAGACAAACTTCTTCATTCAGATTTTGGACGGTCTCTTACTGCAGTTACAATTCTGCATACTTGTCCTAGTAAGCTCACAAGTAAATGATTGATTCACTACATCTATGCTTGCCTTGTCATATTTGTTGTCAATATTCTTTTAGGGTGGACCACCCTGTTTCTAAATACTGGAACCGTAGACATGAGTGAATAGTATTTCTCTATGTGATCTCTTCCATCATGTGTGGGTAACGAGCACTGCATTGTATAGAAAGAAAGTGTCATTTCCAGCTTTTACATAGGTTTCGATCTTTTACATGGAATACAATCTGCCTACTTGCTTTGTGTCGCACTACCAACACTCCACCCTTGAAGCTAAACATTACGCCACTCATAATTGCTAGTTAATTTGTTCAAATACGAATTTCATATGATTCTAATGTTCCTACTTCAGTTTTGAAATGTGTGCCTGCCTGTTATAGAGACATAAGGGGTTTGTATTTCTGTGTGTGGTCTGGTCAGCACGGTTGGGGAGGTGAACTTTGCATATGCAGGGGTTTATAGGAAGACATTCTCTGAGTTGAATCCGCAATGCATTCCATAGATAATCTGACTACTTTTTATGTTTTCATGAATCTTAGATTCTGAACAGCATCATAATGATTATGAGCTTGCGCGCATGAAAAGAATAAAGCAGAATAATGCCATGGCTGTCAAACTTGGCATTAAGGGACTGAAATCAAGTCTGGATGCAATGCAATGCAAACGCTCTCCACCTACAGATTCATGCTCAGAATATGATCCTAACAGTGATTCTGAGCTAGTGGGAGACCTAAGTCAATGTAGCTCCCTAGTGGAGGAGTCAAAGGAAGATGCCCTATCTTATTCACCCATCAAGGTACTTGCTCTAACTTTCCAAGGTTACATTGCTCGCACATATCTTGCAACTGATGCTTTGCATTTCTTCTACTTTGTTGAACTTCCATTAGCTTAGTTTACACATCGTGTATGTGAATACGCCCTGCCTATCCATTTTCAGTACATATTTCATCTATCATCATACCATATTTATCCATTCAAATGTTGTTCTTGTGTATCAGACGTTCAAAAGGAAGAGGGCGATTGCTGATCGTGGAGGAGCACAAGCAAAGTATTTGGAAAAGGTAGTGGCACCTGATAAATCAAATAGCCCATTAGGTGTAGTTGCAATATCACTTGACCCACAAAATACCCCAACTCTAGCAGACTCTAGCCCTACTACACTGGTCATTTCTGATGCCCCAACTCAGCAGACCCCAACTGCAGCAAACAGTATGATTATGCCAGTTGACATAGCACCAGCTGTACGACTCAAAACCCCCATTCCAGCAAAGAGTGCACCAAATCCAGTTGCCAAATCCCTTTTCGAACTAGAGAGAGCCCCAATTGCAGCAAATAGGACCCCTGTTCCATTTCTTCCCAGTTTAGAAGATGAAGCTTATGTTGTTGTCAGGAACTTTGTTCGCATCTTTCCTTCATGGAAAGATTATACCGCAGACACAGAACAATTTCCAGTCTTCCTCCGCAACTTACGCGTAAGTAATGTACTAATGTTATTCATGGTCATTACTGCATATGTTTCTGCTGACAGAAGACACAAGATTTCATTCTTTTAAATAGGCGAGGAGCAAACTGGATTGTGATGACGAGCAAGGGTTGGTTGCGCTTTTCAAGCACTCGTTGATGAAGTATCGTTCCTACCAGAGGCAAGCGCACTTCGATGGCAAGCCTCTGAACGAAATTTCTGTAAAGTCTCCGGTGCTACATTTATCCGACGGTGACTGGAATAATCTTGTTACACATTGGTCTCGGCTGCAGCGTAAGGTACTGTCTATGATATCACATCACAATTTGAACTACATTTCTGCATTTGCCTTAATGTCTCACTTGTGGGGTGTCGATGCAGACGCGCAGCCCGCCATCCTCGCCTGGATGGGGAGCCGCGCATGGGTCTTGCATCCTGCAATTCCTGAGTGGTCTTGGCAATGAACTCATGAGCGTCGGGTGCTCCTCGCCCGGTGTCCTCCCGAGGGAAACGTACCGTGAAGCACGCCTCCACGTGGTGCCCGAGCGCCTCCCTCATGACGTTGGCAAGGTCGGAGGCCCTCCAAAAGAAAGCCCCCGAGCCTGCCCGAGGAGGGCGCCGGGCGCGCTTTCCTATGCGAGGGAGGGAGGCGCCCCAGGCACGGGCGCTGATCCTGACGTGGCTCCACCTGCGACGCCGCTCTCCCGAGGCCCTGTGCAGAGTAGCTTCTTCTTCTTCTTAGTGACGACCTCAGGAGGGTACTGTGCTGCATTGCTGTCGGGGTCTTCGATTGACGCTGCTTGGAAGGCGTGCTCGAGGGAGCACACCGCATCTCTTTCTTCGCAGGGGACTGTGATGATCCCGCCGCTTCCTGGCATCTTGAGGATGTTGTAGCCGTGATGTGTCACTGCCATGAACTTGGCCAGGGCTGGATACCCGAGGATGGCGTTGTATGGAAGATGGATGTGGGCGATGTCAAAGTCGATGAGCTCGGTGCGGTAGTTGTCGCGCTGTCCGAAGGTGATAGGGAGGCGGATCTGCCATATCGGAGTGGTGGAACCGTCGGTCACTCCTGGGAAGGGCTTGGTAAGCTGAAGCTGATCGTAGGGCACTTGAAGGCTGTCGAACACCTCGACGGACAGGACGTTTAGCCCTGCGCCGCCGTCGATGAGGGTCTTGGTGACTTGTACGTTGCTGATGACGGGTGAGTAAAGCATCGGGAGGGCGCCAGCGGTGGCCGCGCACTTGAGCTGATCTGCCGAACTGAAGGTGATAGCGCACTTGGACCACCTAAGAGGGCGTGTGGCCTCGAGCCTGGGGAGGACTGCGTTCACCTCGCGAGCAAACTGCCTGAAGACTCGCTGAGAGGCTGGGGCTTGAGCTCCGCCCAAGATGCAGGCGATAGCTCGCGGCTCCTGGAAGCCCCCAGCCCCCTCGTCTTGATGGTGGTCGTCGTTCCTTCTTGGTGGTGGCGGCAGCGGAGGAAGACCAGCGTTGCCCTGGGGGTGGTCCTTGCGAGGCTGATCCCTCCAAGCGCCCTCGCGAGGCTGGTCCTCCCACCGGTCCTCATGAGGCTGGTCACGCCACTCCTGGTGAGGGCCACGGTCGTCCTAGTGTCCTCTGCCACATCCTCCTCCCCGGCCAAAGCCCCGTTCGTTGCACTCGGGGCATCGACCGAGGCATCCATCTTGAATGGCCCTGAGCTCTTCACAGTCATTGGTGTTGTGGCTGCGAACGTTGTGGAAGGCGCAGAACGGCCGGCTGCTCTTGGATAACTCGGGCTGGTCCCGACCGCACTTTGTGTCTAGCTCTGCCACGAGTACGGCCACTCCCTTGCACTTCACGTCCTTGGCCTTGGCTTTCTTCTCCTCCAGGTCGGCAGCTGGGAGCTCGAGGAGGGAAAGGCGCCCTTGCTCAGCACTTTCGCACTTGGTCACTAGGTTGAACAACTCCAAAGACGTGCACAGCTCCTCGTGGATGGCGAGCTCCTCCTTCATCTTGACATCACGAACGCCATCAGAAAATGCGGAGATGATGGCCTCGTCCATCACCTTGGGGATCTTGAGGCGAACGTTGTTGTAGCACTGGATATACTTCTGGAGGGTCTCCCTTGGTGCTGGTTGACACGGTGCAGGTCACCCGCGGCCGAAGGGCGGTCGCGAGTGCCCTGGAAGTTGGCGACGAAGCGGTCGCGCATCTCTTTTTAGGAGGAGATGGAGCCTGGGGGCAGGTTCAGGAGCCAGGAACATGCGCCATCCTTGAGAGCCATGGGGAACCAGTTCGCCATGATTTCTCGTCGCCGTTGGCCACCTCGATGCTCAGTTCGTAGAGCTGCAGGGATTCCGCGGGGTCGGGGGTGCCGTCGTAGCAAGGAGGCAGGTCTGGCTCTAACTTGCCCGGCCATGCGACGCTACGCAGCTCAGGAGTGAAGGCGCGGCAGCCCGCGGTGCCCACCAGGACCCTTTGCTGATGTGGAGCCTGCCTTGATGCCCGCGCACCGCCACTGCAGGCGGCGTCCGGACTTGTCGTCGTGGTGCTGGGAGCGCGGGAGCGTTTTCCTGCAGACGGGGAACTTCTTGGCAGGTTCCTTCTTCGCGCACGGGCGCCCGACGCGGTGGGTCGCGCCGGGGGGGCGCACGCCTTGGCGCCAGGACGCCGTCTTGGTGCGGAGGTGGTCGTGGTGGCGCTCCATGAGATACGTCGCCCCCAGCCGGCGGAGGGCGAGGCAGCAAGAGGGATGGCACAGGGGAGGCCCCTGCGGCGCTGGCGAGCTCGGCATGCGGTCTAGCCAGTCCTCGTAGAGGTCGTCGACGGGGCGGTAGCGCAGGAGTTTGCGTGCCATGAGCAACGCGGCCTGCGCGTCCGTGGGACGATGAGCCGGCCGGAGTCAGCGACGAGCCGGCTGGAGTCAACGACGGAGTGGCGGTGCGGCCATCCTGCCGCACCGAGGGGTGCGGCGAGGATGCTTGCTGCTCTTTCCCCGCCGGGCCAGTGACGGCGTTGGCGGCAGGTGACGGAGAACGATGAAGAGGCCCGCCGACGGGAGCCATCTGAACAACGCGGGCGGCGAGGGCGGCCAGGCGCTCAGCACGAGCCCGGCGAGCGTCCACCATGGATGCGACGAAGCGACAGGACGCAGATCGACAGAAGGAAAGCTTCGGCGCACCCCTACCTAGCGCACTGAATGTTGGATTTCGGGTTCCGGCGAAACCCTTGAGGTTCGAACACTGGGGAGCGCACGAAGATTTCCCCTAACTAATCACGCCCTCAACCTCACCGCAATCTCAAAGCATCGCTCGACGAACCCGCGACACAAGAGACACGAGATTTATACTGGTTCGGGCCACCGTTGTGGTGTAATACCTTACTCCAGTGTGGTGTGGTGGATTGCCTCTTGGGCTAAGGATGAACAGTACAAGGGGAAGGACAGCCTCCTGAGGTGAGGTGTTCTTGTGCTTGGTGAGTGTGAGGATGATCTAAATCCCTACCCTCCTACTGTCGTGGCTAGCCCTATTTATAGAGGCCCTAGTCCTCTTCCCAAATATTGAGCGGGAAGGGAGCCTACAACAGCCAATTTGAAGGGGGACAGCTAGTACAAGTTATCCTGACTAAAGGTGGTCTTCGCCTGCCAAAGGCTCTGGTGGTGACGCCATCTTGGGCTCCACACTGACCTCCGTCCTGCCGTCCTGCTGGCCTTGGTCTCATTGCACCGATATGGAAACCTTTGCCTGATGCCTCGGTACTCCTCCCCTACGCTTGCCTCCTTAGCACCGAAGAGGAAATGAGGACACTGTGCACGCTGGCGCCCGCCTGGTCTTGGTCATCATGGCTTGCGTCCTTGGAACCTCGCGAGGTTCGCCCTGCCTTGATCTCTCTGCCCCTCGTGTTCCAGCTTGGTGAGGCCGCTCCCGAGGAGGTCTTGTGTCGTCCGCCTCGCAAGGCTTGGCCCCTCGCGAGGGTCTTGAGTGTTTGTTGGTGAAGACGGGCTGTACTGGGCCACGAATGGAGCCATGCTGCGGGCCGCAGGCAGGCAAGTCTGGAGACCCCCGTTCCTAGAACGCCGACAGCGCCGACAGCGGCGGGCTTAACCTTGAGGGCATCGGCCTTGCCCCGCAGCTCGACTTACCGCTGCTTGAAGCGAGTCTCCTAGAGCCCTAGCTTTTGGTGGTATTCCTCGACAAGGGCTTCGCGTATCCCCGCCACCTTCTGGTCGACATCCCGTTGAATTCTTGCCTCCCAAGAGGCAAGGGCGTCCTCGGTACTGGCTACTTGGCGCACCATCACCTCCAGTCGCTCGCGCTCTAGGTTGTGCTCCAATGCCCCAAGTGCCAGTGCCTCCTCGCACCCCCGGACTCCCGTCTCATCTGTAGGGCCCCCGCCTGGTGGCGCCGCAAGGGCGGCTCTATGCGCCTGGACTTGCCGCTCAAGGGCGGCGTTCGACGCTCGAAACTCCCTCTCGCGCATCTCGGCCGCTTCACGATGATGATCCGCGGCCCGGGCCTCCTCCAGGGCGCGGGCACAAGCCTCCCGAGAAGCTGCAAGGGACTCCTCGGCCTCCGCACGGGTACGCTCATGCTGCAAGCGCCCGAGGTTGATGGCCACTTTCAATTGACGCCATTCACGCGCCAGGCGGAGGCCTTCCGCCTCGAGGCGTGTGTCAACGTCGGTGAGCTCTGACGTGAGCCGGCCTAGCGCGCTCATCGCTTCCCGAAGAAGGTCGTGACGGACGGCACTACGCCCACATGCGAGCCCCAACGCTCGGTAGGGCCCTTCCTCCGCGCCTTGGTCTGCCGAAGGGGCGCGAGATGACTCGCCCGTCTCCGGCGGGGGGCCGGTGGCTGGAGCAACTTCGACCGCCTCCCGGTCCGGTCGAACCCCGCCGCTTGAAGATGGAGCCATCTCGCGGATCACCCAACCACCGGCAATAACCAGTGGAGGAGCCCTCAGCACAGCCTTCGTGTCCGCGAGGTCACTCTGGAAGAAGAACGTCGGGAGTGCAGGCCCGCGGCCCTCCAGCGATGGCCTCGTCTCCTGAGCCAGCACCACCTCGCGCATCGTTGCCCGACTCGGGAGTTCCGGGGTGATAGCCAAACCAGAGGCCTCCGGAGGTCGCGCTCTGGGCATGCTCACCACTGTGATGGAAGGGATCCTGAGGGCAAAAGGTCAGACAAGGATGCAGTATGCGAAAGTCTAGGAGGGCAAGGTACTTACTCATCCACGGCTATCCACTTCCTCTTTTCAGGTCCCGTGGGGTAGGGCCCTAGTGGCTCCCGAGCCCTTTCCTCTTGTGGAGCACCCTGAGGTCTGGAAGAGGCACGCTGCAGGCTGGCATGTAGTCGATCACAGCAGGGGTAGCGGACGCATCCGCGGGCGGGGTCCTCCAATACCACCTGCGGAGGTGTGGACCGTCGCCTCAGGAGCGATCGGTGGCACCTGCCCTCCAGCGGCCACCCCAGGAGTGCTCGGCGATGCTTGCTCCCCCGAGGCCACCTCTGGAGCATGCGCCACATGACCAACAAGCATAGGAGCCACTAAGATGGGGTTCTCGCGAGGCCCCTCTTGGCCCTCGGGAAGCAGCCCCAACTCGTCGAAGCGCGGCATCTTCTTTAAAAAGGCCCTCCAGTTCGAGCAGTTGTACAAGGGGCACCCCTCGGGAGGGAGCACAGCAGGCGCAAGGTCACCCCTCAGGAGCTGGAGCACTGTGCGCAACATCTTGGAAGGGAGCGAAGGCGCCTGGAGCCTCATAGGGTCGTCGAGGCCGGTGAAGTCCCACGTCGAGCGAGAATGGCGCTGGAGCGGGGCAATGCGCTGCCGGATGAACTCCCTCAGCACCATCGACGTTGTCACTCCTACCTCCTTCAGCTTGTCCAGCCTGGACAAGATACGCGCGAGCCATCAGTCAACGAGCTCCATGTGTCCCCAGTCAGAGCTCGGCTGCGCCGGCACCAATGGGAGGAGGAGCAGGGGGCTACGCACGGTGGCGTCCACATACAGCCACTGCTTCCGGAACCCGCTCGCATCCGAGCGGATTGTGAAGTCGATGCCGGAGTCAGCCGCCGCCGCCAGCGCCTGAACCGAGACACATCCCGAGCGATGTCCACCATCGACCAAGTGGAGCAAGAATAAATGGCGGAGGAAGGCCACGGACGGGGCAATTCCCACAAAGGCCTCGCACAGGAATGCGAAAGCGGAGAGGAGGACGATGGATTCGGGGTCCAGACGCAGTGCGTGGATCTGGTAGTGCGAGAGCACGGCGTTGAAGAAATCTCAAAAAGGGGGGACCAGACCGGTGAAGAGAGCGTGGAGATGAAGGGGGATCTCGGTGGCCTCCATATCTGCTAAAAACCTGGAGGCAGCCCAGATCGTCATCGCCTTCTACTCATTGGAATCGGCGGCAAGGGCTTGTCGGACCTTGTCCAAGCCCTCCTGGTTGATCACCATGGACCGGTCCAGCGCTGGTGCCATTCCCGGCAAGGGCTCCGTGGTCAAACGGGTCTTCCGTTTCTTCTTCCTGGGAGCCATGGTGGCGGAATGGATTGGCGCTGTGGGGAACTTGGTGAGGAAGACACAGGTCTACGGAGAGGTAAGGGAGCAAAAGGCAAGCGCGGCGAGCAGTGATGGCTGGGCCATGTACGCCAGGCGGTTGTCAAGTCGTGCAGATGCTGAGGCAGCATGGGGAAGTGGAGACACCCACGTCACATCAAGCGCCATGCGTCAACTCGGTCCGCAGGCGGTTGTGGCCCGCGGCGCTTCACCCTTACCCTTTGTCTTCACCTCGAAGCCAAGTCCGAGCGCGCTTTGGGCCCGGGGGCTACTGTCAGCATTCTGGGAACCAGGGTACCCAGACTTGCCTGCCTGCAGCCCATGGCGTGGCTCCATCGACGGCCTGGTATGGCCCAACTTCAGCACCTTCAAGAAATGACTGTCGCACGGGCCATGCCTCGCGAGGCAGAAAACACCAAGACATCCGGAGGGACCGGCCTTCCCTGGCTGGCTCCCGACGAGCGAAGAATTCGATGTAGGCGCCCACCTCCTGAGGTTGAGGTGAAGCTAGCCATGACGACCAAGGCTAGGCGGGCGCCAACGGGCGTAGAGTAGCATGTTTCCTCTTTGGTGCTAAGGAGGCAAGTGCAAGTGCAGGGTCCTGAGGAATTAGAGAAAGGTTTCCATTCCCGTGCAACAAGACTAGGACCGCCTGGATGGCAGGACGGATTTCATCACCGAGCCCACCGCGGCGTGACGACCAGAAGTTCTATAGGCGAAGACCACCTTTCGTCAGGATATATAGGATGTACTACTTGTCCCCCTTCAAAATTGGCTGATGTGGGATACCTTCCCGCCTTCGTTTTGGAGGAGAGTACCAAGGCCACTATAAATATAGCTTAGCCACTACCGTAGGAAAGGGAGATTAAAGAGAGACCTCATTAGCTCACACCCACACTAGAACAGACCTCCTGAGGTTGTTCTTCCCTTGTACTAGTTCATCCTCAGCACCTCACGAGCCTAATCCACCACAAAGCAGGAGTAGGGTCTTACACCGCAAGGTTGCCCGGACCTGGGTGAACTGCTATGTCCCTTTCCTTTCTTGTTCATCGAGCTAGGCCGTGGGGGTGATGAACTAGTTGGCAGGAGAGGTTGAGTTCTTCGCACACGCCCTAGAGTTCGAACCTTTCTTGGGACTGAGATGCCCTGAATCCGACAGCTTGAATCTGCTCGATAGCTTTGATCTTGTCGGGGTTGTCCTCTATCCCCTGTTGGGACACAAAGAAGCCAAGTAGCTTGCTGGAAGGAACCGCCAAACACACACTTCCCCGGGTTCAGCTTCATGTTAATCTTGCACAAATTAGCAAAGGTTTCTTCCAAATCCTTAATGAGGGTTGATCTGTCCTTGGTCTTTACCATAATATCATCCATGTAAGCTTCAATGTTTCTGTGCAACTATGATTCAAAGCCAATCTGGACTACCCTTGCAATAGTGGAACCGGCGCTCTTCAACCCGAAGGGCATCCATACAAAGCAGTATGTGGCACATGGGGTTATGAACGCGGTCTTCTCTTCGTCTTGCTTGGACATAAAGATTTTGTGTTACCCAGAGTATGCATCCAAGAAAGAAAGCAGGTCACACCCGGAGGTGGAATCCGTAATCTGGTCGATGCGTGGCAAGGGAAATGGGTCCTTTGGGCATGCCTTGTTCAGATCCGTAAAATCTATGCAAAGCCTCCGTTTTCCATTAGCCTTGCGTACCACCACAGGATTTGCTAACCATGTTGGATGCAGTACTCCTCTGACCAGACCAGCTGCCTCAAGTTTCTTGATCTCCTCGGCAATGAACTGTTGCCGCTCCAAAGCTTGCTTTCGGACCTTCTGCTTCATGGGTCGGGCATGTGGGCAGACAGCAAGATGGTGCTCGATTACCTCCCTGTGAACACCTGGGATATTAGATGGTTTCCAGGTAAACACATCAATATTCGCCCGCAGGAAGCCAATGAGCGCGCTTTCCTATTTTTCATCGAGGGTGGCACTGATGGTGAAGGTACCATCAGCGCCAGCCATCCCTATAGAGACCTTTTTCACAGCGGGTGCAGCAGCTTTGGTTCTCTTGCTGTTGGAACTCTCCGGCAAGTCATCAACAGGGGCAGCATACTCCGAACAGGTACGCTTCCCGGATTCCTTGCTAGTATCCTTGTTAGCTTTCTTCTTTCCTTTCCTTTCCTTAGAGGGAATAGTGGCTTCAGCAGCCTCTACTACGACTGCTTCCCGGTACATCTTGTAAACGCAAATGAGTATGTTCTTCTCGTCTGATGGAATGGAAATGATGCCTATCGGCCCTGGCATCTTCAAGGTGTTGTAGGCATAGTGGGATGCCAACATGAATTTGGCCAGAGCTGGGCAGCCAAGGATTCCATTGTACGGCAGGGGGAGGTCGACCACATCAAACACAATCTTCTCAGTCCGGTAATTCAACTCCCCCCGAATGTCACCGTAGGGTGATCTTCCCTTAGGACGACTCCTGCCGGGGTTGATCCCTTGAAATGTGCTAGTAACCTTGAGCTCTTCCTCTGCTATCTAAAGTTTGCTGATGACCTTTGGAGAAATAAGATTCAACCCGGCCCCACCGTCAACTAACATCTTTTGACTTTGAGGTTGCAGATTCTTGGTCAGAACAACAACGGCAAGCATGCTACCACGGTGGTGCGGTCAGGGTGATCCTCTTCGTCAAAGATGATGGTCGTGTGGGACCACTTGAGTGGCTTCCGAGAATCTGCTGCTGGCTCCACGGCGTTGACTTCACGAGGAGTGTAGAGATGCACCCCCATCAATGCACTGGGCGTCAGTGGCTTTCTGGAATTCCTACTCGTTGGTTTCCTCTTCATCCCCTCCATCACTCTCATCATTGCAATCCTCCTTCTCACGGTCTCTGGTAGGTTTTCCTTGATTCTGAGGAGCCTTGTCGGGGCGGCTTGCTCCATCGCCTCAGCCCTTCCCGCCAGCGCCGATTTGACCTTTCTCCATATCACGCTTCTCATATTCACCCCTCTGCTTCTTGACGAGCTGCTCAACCTGATGACACTCCTGGAGATCGTGGCCATTGGTCCGATGGATCTTGAAGTATGGACCATCACCTTTCCCAGCCTTCTCAGCAGTCGCGGCTTCCCGGCAATCAATGCACGCGACAACTTCCTTGCCGGGAACCTCGGACTTGGCCTTCTTGCCGGCACTAGGTGCCCTCGACCCCTCAACTGTCATCATTGCCTTGTCCTTGCGCCTTTTGCCATGCTTCTTGTTCTTCTTCTTCTGATTGGTGGCCTCGTCGTCATCCTCTGAGTCGACGTCGACGCCATCCTCTTCACCGGGGAGCCGCCTTCCCTCCTCTACCCGAGCACTTATCCACTAAAGGGTATAGCTCATTCACTATCTTGGGAAACCGAACATTCATCTTGGAATGTATCCGACGATTGCGTATGTTGGACTGGAACACAGCTATCACAACTGCCGGGTGGATGTCTGGAATGTTCCTGTGTACTCGGCTGAACCTCTGCATGTACTTCCACAAAGTCTCTCCTTCCTTGTGCGGGAGGAGCTGCAAGTCACTAGGCCGCTCTGGTTCTTGATGGCCGCCCGTGAACGCGCCAACAAACTCATGGCACAGGTCAGCCCAGGTCGAAATGGAGTTCTCCGGCAGGTGCATCAGCCAAGACCTCACATTTGGCATGAGTGCCAAAGGGAAGTAGTTGGCAAACACCTTTTCGTCTCTTCCCCGACAGCTTGAACAGTGATGGTGGATGCTCAAGAACTCTTCCGGGTTTAGTCTCCCATCATACTTCTCTGGAATTGCTGGCTTGAACGTGCGAGTAGATGGCCAACAGACTTGCCGCAAATCACAAGTGAAGGCAGGGCACCCAACCTCGAAAGGTAGGTACCCACCTTCACCAAGCGCGGGCTCATCGACGTCGGGGCCGTCATGCCTATCGGACTAGCGTGGGTGTCGCGGCGTCGCTCGATGGTGACGCGCGCGCCATGCCTTGGCCTATCCTCTAGGACTCGCCGTTGGCCTTGACGCGCTTGAGGGTCGGACGAAGCCATCGAGATGTCGTCGGGTTCTTTGTCGCGTGGCTCCCGCGCTGGCTACCATGGAGGGGATTGCATCGTGGGAGTGGCACCTCCCACATGGCCAGCAGCGTGGGCTGTTGTCGTCGACTGGGGAGGCCGTGGCGGGCCAGCTAGCTGTGATCTTCCCGCGTCGGTGAAACCAATCAGGCTTTGAATGGTGGCACTCCACTCATCCACCTGATTGTCTGCCAGCGGAAATCTCAACAGCAACTGGGCCCGCGCCATGGCCTCCGAAGCCTTGCTTGGCATGGATGATGCAGTAGATCGCAATGTCGCTCGGCTCCTAACGGTGCCGGTAGTGTCCATGTCGTGTTCTCGTCGTTGTGAGCTAGTCTCGAGGATGGCGTGGTGACAAGGTGGAGGCGCTTGAGGATCAGCAGCTCCGTTTGGTGCATTGGCTGGGTCAGCTCGCTCTGGGGGTGGCACATGCCCTGTGGCCGGAGAGTTGTGATTCGCTCAAGAACGAGTGCCGCCGCTACGGCTGTGCCCTTCAGCCGGTCGGAGAGGTGCAGACGGAATGATCTCTCCACCCGTACCTCGTGGAGAGTGCTCGCTAGGATGCTGTTGGTGCTATCCTTTTCTGGTGCCTCCTGCTGCTGTTAAGGCCACAGGATATGTGGTGCCGGCGCGACCTGCACCGACCACGTCCCCTGCGGCGTCCACATTCCCATGCACCCCCGTAGCCCCCGTGGTGCCAGGGGCCGCGTGCAACGGGGCCTTCGAGGTGGACGGGTGAGCTGCGGCACCTGCTTCTTCTTGGGCGCCATGGACGATGGAGCCTCGATGAAGAAAACGACGGTGAAGATGACGCGCTGTGTACGCTTCTCGGGTTCACGCAATTGCTTCCCCCTACCTGGCGCGCCAAGGATGTCGTGGGAAACCACGGCCACCTATCAGGCCATGAGGCCCTTGTTGTTCGGCGGGGGAGGGGGGGATGAGCACATTGCACAAAGAGTGGAGAACGTCGCACAGCATGGCAGAGATCACACGGGTAGTTTTACCGAGGTTCGGGCCACCGCGAGGCGTAAAACCCTACTCCTGCTTCAGTGGATTGATGAGGGGACCATGGTGGAGACGCAACGCTCTTGCCCGACAGGGTTGCCTCGGGGCGAGAGCAGCTACGCGTGTATGAGTGTACAAGGGTTCAAATCATTTCTATGGTTGCCACAGGCCTCCTTTTATAGAGCAAGGGGTCACCACAATGACAAATTAGTCATTGTGTACTGATTAGATAGCAAACACTACTATCATACCTAACTCTGTAGACATGGCAGAGTGCATTAAATGTGCTGCTTCGTGTCACATCTTGGCCAGCCCGGCAAGCCTTGCCGGGCTGTTCGGCCACCTTCTTGTCTGTCTGCTTGATACGTCTCTGGACGGGTGTCATCTGGAGGTGATTTCGTTCGGAATAGGCTGACATGTGTCATGAAACAGCCACATAGTCACTTCGAGGCTTGACACTGCACCGATTGATGACTTACGTCGCTGTGAGGTGGAGCGGTGGAGCCTTGGCAGGGTGATCCGCCCTCTGTGTTCCCAGCAAGCTTGCCGGGGTAGTCCTGAGACTGGTTTCCGGAGCAAACTCGTCCTTGCCAGGCTCGCCTGCCTGGTAAGGGAGGCTTTCCCATAGTGATATCTTGTTTCCTTTGACTTGACTTGGTCTTCTTGATCCGCCCTTTGATTCCTCAAAGAGCTGATCTCTTCTGCTTGGTCTGGTCTTGCACGTCACAACCTTGCTCTGAGGCCTGTGCACGGTCTGGGCAACGGACACAGGGTTTATTGCATCGACACTTAGGTCTATGACTACCACATATGCCCGTGCATTGCAATGGGAGAAAAAAATGATTCACTTCCAAAAAAGTGTTGTGCAACAAGTAAACAACCTCATATGAGTCCAAACTTAAATAATTCAACATGGAAAAAAATTGGAAGTCATTACAAAATGAAGACAGGCATGCATGTAGGCAGTATGCTATTTAGTAACTTTGTGTTTCCTTCTCGATATCAGCTTATAGGACACTAATAGTTTCTCCAATCATTAGTTTTCAAATTTTGATATTTACAATTGGAATCTTACAACAATAAATACCAATAGTTTGAAACAAAGTTAAAAACACTACTATTAATGGAGAATATTTCTAATGAATCGACCTGATGCCAAGAGAACGTCATCATGCTAACAATTATGCTCTCAATTTATTATATTGAAATAAAGCTTACGATTTAATGCACACAAGATTACACATACTCAGTTGGCGAGTTTGCATCAGTACTGCATCGCAGGAGCGGCACACTCGGCACAGGGCGCACTGGGGAGATCAATGAGGATGACCGGGGGTGGGAGGGGGTTGAAGCCGTCGACCGCCGTGGCGGACACTCTAGGGTTGCAGTTCGGGTGATGTGAGAGACTGAGACTCGGTGCACCGAGGAGATCAATGACGACAACTAGGGGGGAGGAGGGTTGATGGCGGTGAAGCCGTCGACCGCCATGTCGGACACTGTAGGGTTGTAGTTCAGATGATGTGACAGACTAACACTCAGTGCATGGAGGAGATAAATGAGGACAACTGGGGGGTTTGATGGTGGTGAAGCCGTCGACCGTCGTGGTGGACACTTCAGGGCTGTAGTTCGAGTGATGTGACATACTGACCAGTGCACCGGGGAGATAAATGAGGACGATTGGAGGGGGGTGATGGTGGTGAAGCTGTCGACCGCCGTGGCAGACACTCCAGGGCTGTAGTTTGGGGAATGTGACAGACTGACACTCAAAGACCCAGGTGCACGAACTCTCCGTGGTGCTACAGCTTCCAAAGCAGGTGTGCCGGCTGCTGTGTGATTGATAACCCACAAGTATAGGGGATCGCAACAGTTTTCGAGGGTAGAGTATTCAACCCAAATTTATTGATTCGACACAAGGGGAGCCAAAGAATATTCTCAAGTATTAGCAGTTGAGTTGTCAATTCAACCACACCTGGAAAACTTAATATCTGCAGCAAAGTATTTAGTAGCAAAGTAGTATGGAAGTAGCGATAACTGTGGCAAAAGTAACAGTAGTAGTTTTGTAGTAATTGTAACAGTGGCAACGGTAAAGTACCTAAGCAAAGATCAATATGTGAAAAGCTCGTAGGCATTGGATCAGTGATGGATAATTATGTCGGATGCGATTATTCATGCAACAGTTATAACATAGGGTGACACAGAACTAGCTGCAATTCATCAATGTAATGTAGGCATGAATTCCAAATATAGTCATACGTGCTTATGGAAAAGAACTTGCATGACATCTTTTGTCCTACCCTCTCGTGGCAGCGGGGTCCTATTGGAAACTAAGGGATATTAAGGCCTCCTTTTAATAGAGTACCGGAAAAAAGCATTAACACATAGTGAATACATGAACTCCTCAAACTACGGTCATCACCGGGATTGGTCCCGATTATTGTCACTTCGGGGTTGCCGGATCATAACACATAGTAGGTGACTATTGACTTGCAAGATGGGATCAAGAACTCACATATATTCATGAAAACATAATAGGTTCAGATCTAAAATCATGGCACTCGGGCCCTAGTGACAAGCATTAAGCATAGCAAAGTCATAGCAACATCAATCTTAGAACATAGTGGATAGTAGGGATCAAACCCTAACAAAACTAACTCGATTACATGATAAATCTCATCCAACCCATCACTGTCAATGGACGCCTACAATGGAATTACTCACGCACGGCGGTGAGCATCATGAAATTGGTGATGGGGGATGGTTGATGATGACGATGGCGACGGATTCCCCTCTCCGGAGCCCCGAACAGACTCCAGATCAGCCCTCCCGAGAGAGTTTAGGGCTTGGCGGCGGCTCCGTATCGTAAAACGCGATGAATCCTTCTCTCTGATTTTTTTCTCCCCGAACGTGAATATATGGAGATGGAAGTTAGGTCGGTGGAGCACCAGGGGGCCCACGAGGCAGGGGGGCGCGCCCAGGGGTGGCAGGCACGCCCCCACCCTCATGGACAGGATGTGGGCCCCTGGCCTTGATTCTCCCGCTAGTATTTTTTATAAATTCCAAAAATATTCTCCGTGAAGTTTCAGGACATTCCGAGAACTTTTATTTCTGCACAAAAATAACACCATGGCAATTCTGCTGAAAATAGCGTCAGTCCGAGTTAGTTCCATTCAAATCATGCAAGTTAGAGTCCAAAGCAAGGGCAAAAGTGTTTGGAAAAGTAGATACGATGGAGACGTATCAACTCCCCAAGCTTAAACCTTTGCTTGTCCTCAAGCAATTCAGTTGACAAACTGAAAGTGATAAAGAAAAAACTTTTACAAACTCTGTTTGCTCTTGTTGTTGTAAATATGTAAAGCTAGCATTCAAGTTTTCAGCAAAGATTATGAACTAACCATATTCACAATAATACTTAGGTCTCATGTTTACTCATATCAATGTCATAATCAACTAGCGAGCAATAATAATAAATCCCGGATAACAACATTTTCTCAAAACAATCATAATATGATATAACAAGATGGTATCTCTCTAGCCCTTTCTGAGACCGGAAAACATAAATGTAGAGCACCTTTGAAGATCAAGGACTGACTAAACATTGTAATTCATGGTAAAAGAGATCCAGTCATACTCAATATAAATTAATAGTAATGGATGCAAATGACAACGGTGCTCTCCAACTAGTGCTTTTTTAATAAGAGGAGGATGACTCAACATAAAAGTAAATAGATAGGCCCTTCATAGAGGGAAGCAGGGATTTGTATAGGTGCCAGAGCTCGGTTTTTGAAATAGAGATAAATAATATTTTGAGCGGCATACTTTCATTGTCAACATAACAACTGAGAGATCTCGATATCTTCCATGCTACACACATTATAGGCAGTTCCCAAACAGAATGGTAAAGTTTATACTCCCCCGCCACCAACAAGCATCAATCCATGGCTTGCCCGAAACAACGGATGCCTCCAACTAAGAACAATCTCGGGGGAGTTTTGTTTGCAATTATTTTGATTTGGTTTGAGCATGGGACTGGGCATCCCGGTGACCAGCCATTTTCTCGTGAGTGAGGAGCGGAGTCCACTCCTCTTGAGAATAACCCGCCTAGCATGGAAGATACAGACAACCCTAGTTGATACATGAGCTATTCGAGCATACAAAACAGAATTTCATTTGAAGGTTTAGAGTTTGGCACATACAAATTTACTTGGAATGGCAGGTAGATTCCGCATATAGGAAGGTATGGTGGACTCATATGGAATAACTTTGGGGTTTATGGAAGTGGATGCACAAGCAGTATTCCCGCTTAGTACAAGTGAAGGCTAGAAAGAGACTGGGAGGCGACCAACTAGAGAGCGACAACAGTCATGAAAATGCATTAAAATTAATAAACATTGAGTGCAAGCATGAGTAGGATATAATCCACCATGAACATAAATATCGTGGAGGCAATGTTGATTTTGTTTCAACTACATGTGTGAACATGTGCCAAGTCAAGCCACTTGAATCATTCAGAGGAGGATACCACCCTATCATACCACATCACAACCATTTTAATAGCATGTTGGCACGCAAGGTAAACCATTATAAACTCCTAGCTAATTAAGCATGGCATAAGCAACTATAATCTCTAATTGTCACTGCAAACATGTTTCATTCATAATAGGCTGAATCAGGAACGATGAACTAATCGTATTTACAAAAACAAGAGAGGTCGAGTTCATACCAGCTCCTCTCATCTCAATCAGTCCATCATATATCGTCATTATTGCCTTTCACTTGCACGACCGAACGGTGTGGATAATAATAATAGTGCACGTGCATTGGACAAACTGGAATCTGCAAGCATTTAATACAAGGGAGAAGACAAGGTAATATAGGCTCTTTGTTAAATCAACATAATGCATATAAGAGCCACTTCATCATTTTCATTATGGTCTTCTCCTCTCGACCCCCAAACAAAAGAAAGGAAATAAAACTATTTACATGGGAAAGCTCCCAACAAGCAAAAGAAGAACAAGAAATCTTTTTGGGTTTTCTTTTAATTATTACTACTACACGCATGGAAAGTAAACTAGCTAAAAGCTACAACTATTTTTTTTGGTTTTTCTCAAGGTTATTCAAACATACAAGAAGAAGCTTAGAAAAGAAAATAAACTGGCATGGATAGTACAATGAAAGAGTATGAGCACCGACAACTAGAATGAGTGTGTGAACATGAATGTAATGTCGGTGAGAAATACGTACTCCCCCAAGCTTAGGCTTTTGGCCTAAGTTGGTCTATGCCCATGGATCAAAATTGTAGCTGGGGTCGTACTGAGATGGAGCAGCTATTGCCTCGTGAGCAGCAGCTTGGAGGTGAGCTGCCTCCGTCCTCCTCTCGTACTTGGTCGCCTCCTCCCTGGTTATAATATATCTCCTTTTTGCCTGAAAGTCAAAGAAACCAGGAGCAGGGAGAGCAACATGGATAGTGCGACCTCTGTCAAAGATTAATCGGTACTGGAGGAACTGTTCATTCCTCTCAACAAACTGATGGCGAACCATAGCATTATAATCTAAATAAGGAGGAGGCAATTCATATCATTTTCATGTATGGGTATCTCAAGATAATTAGCCACACGGGTTGCATAAATTCCACCAAACAAATCTTCACTAATACTGTTATTATGCAACCTACGTGCAACACTGGCCCCCAAGTTATATTGTCTATCTCCTAACACAACACTCTTGAGAACACTAAGATCTGGAACACACATGTGGCATGCCTCATCCTTACCATTTATGCATCTACCTATAAAGAGAGCAAAATAATGTATAGCAGGAAAATGAATGCTCCCTATGGTGGCTTGTGTTATTTCTCTAGATTCCCCCACAGTGATACTAGCAAGAAAATCTTTAAACTCAGATTTGCGAGGTTCACTGGCACTACCCCATTGAGGGAGTTTACAAGCAGTATTAAAATCTTCTATGTCCATGGTATAAGATTTATTATAGAGATCAAATAAGACAGTGTGAGAATTGCGTGATGATGTAAATTTAAATCTTCTCACAAAGGAATCAGTAAGGTGGTAGTATTGAGGGAAATCATCTAACATCAAGCCCTCGAGTTCAGCATTACGCACATATGCATCAAATTCATCCTTAATTCCTGCTTGGACCATGAAATTTTCTGACGGCCATTCACAAGGCCGCACTTGAGCGTCTATTGCTGGTTCATGGTCCGGCTCACGCATTGCGGGCCTAGGTCCTTGCTTCCTTGAAGAACCACCTTGGTACATTTTCCGAAACATATTTCTTCCTCTAAAAAATTTCTGAAATTTTTAGTAACTCAAAATAAAAGTGAACCAAACTCAACAAGATTGATAGCAACTAATCCCACAAGTGCCTAGAGGCTATATCATGCATTAGAACTACTTGGGACCAAATAAATTTGACATGCAATCTCAAGAACAGGGTCACCTAAGCAGCAAATATTTGCAATAAATAAAGTACTGTAACAAAAACTAATTGGACCAGTGGAGGAGTCACATACCAAAGAACAATCCCCCAAAGCAGTTTTGTGACTGGAGCTTTGAGCAAGGAGATTGAAAATGGCAGCAAGATGAGCTAGAACCTGTGCTTGAGCTGGTTGTGGATTTTTTTTTTCTAGAGGAAGAAGAAGCGTGTGGGTGCTGGAATAAGTGGAGGGGGCCACCAGGGGCCCACGAGGCAGGGGGCGTCCCCGGGGGGGTGGGCGCGCCCTGGACCCTCGTGGCCTGGTGCTGCCTCCCCCTGATGTGTTCTCAGTGCCAGATATTCTTAAATATTCCAGAAAAATCATATTACAATTTCAGGGCATTTGGAGAACTTTTATTTTCGGGGTATTTTTTATTGCAAGGATAATTCAGAAAACATACAGAAAATACTATTTTTACTTTATTTAATCTAAGTAACAGAAGGTAAAAGGAGGGTACAGAGAATTGTGCTTTCTAACTTCATCCATCTCATGTTCATCAAAAGGAATCCACTAACAAGGTTGATCAAGTCTTGTTAACAAACTCATTCCGAATCTCATGAAACCGGAGAATTTTCGAATAGCACTAGGTTACCTCAACGGGGATATGCACATCCCCAACAATAAGAATATCATATTTCTTCTTGACAGTAGGAAGAGGAAATTCAAAACCTCCAAAAATAATCGATGGAATTTTTCCAATAGAATTGACACTGTGGACTTTAGGTTCTTTCCTCGGAAAGTGTACAGTATGCTCATTACCACTAACATGAAAAGTGACATTGCCTTTGTTGCAATCAATAACAACCCCTGCAGTATTCAAAAAGGGTCTACCAAGGATAATCGGCATACTATCGTCCTCGGGAATATCAAGAATAACAAAGTCTGTTAAAATAGTAATGTTTGCAACCACAACAGGCACATCCTCACAAATACCGACATGTATAGCAGTTGATTTATCGACCATTTGCAAGGATATTTCAGTAGGTGTCAACTTATTCAAATCAAGTCTACGATATAAAGAGAGAGGCATAACACTAACACCGGCTCCAAGATCACGTAAAGCAGTTTTAACATAGTTTCTTTTAATGGAGCATGGTATAGTTGGTACTCCTGGATCTCCTAGTTTCTTAGGTATTCCACCTTTAAAAGTATAATTAGCAACCATGGTGGAAATTTCAGCTTCCGGTATCTTTATTTTATTAGTAATAATATCTTTCATATACTTAGCATAAGGATTCATTTTAAGCATATCAGTCAAACGCATACGCAAAAAGATAGGTCTAATCATTTCACCAAAGCGCTCAAAATCCTCATCATCCTTTTTCTTGGATGGTTTAGGACGAAAAGGCATGGGTTTCTAAACCCATGGTTCTCTTTCTTTACCGTGCTTCCTAGCAACAAAGTCTCTCTTATCATAACGTTGATTCTTTGATTGTGGGTTATCAAGATCAATAGCAGGTTCAAAATCTACATCATTGTCATTGCTAGGTTGAGCATCATTAACGTTATCACTAGGTTCATGTTCATCACCAGTTTGTGTTTCAGCATCAGAAATAGAAATATCATTGGGATTCTCACGTGTGTCGACAACAGGTTTACTAGAAGCATGCAAAGTCCTATCATTTTTCTTTTTCTTCTTCTTAGAAGGACTAGGTGCATCAACATTAGTTCTCTGAGAATCTTGATCAATTCCCTTAGGGTGGCCCTCAGGATACAAAGGTTCCTGAGTCATTTTACCCCCTCTAGTCATAACTCTAACAGCATTATCATTCTTCTTATTATTTAATTCATTGAGCAAATCATTTTGAGCTTTAGGCACTTGTTCTACATGAGTGGTAACCATAGAAGCATGTTTACTAATGAGTTTAAGTCACTGCAACAGGAACACCCCCTTCAGCAACGCATCGATGCGTTGTTGTATGTCCATATAACCGTTTCTAGGGTCTACACCAATGGATTAATATGCGTTGCCGTTGGTGGCGTTGCAAAGGTCTGCAACAACACATACACATGTGTTGGTAAACGATGTGAATAAACGTTGCAAATTAGCAACGTATAGAGTAAGAGAGAAACGGATATTCAAATGGATATAACATTTGTTGGTAAACGATGTGAATAAACGTTGCTAGTCACCCTACACAAAAGGATATTCAAATTGATATAACATTTATTTTATATATTGCCATTCATAATGATCAGGACAATGGTGATAGTACATGGAGGCCCAATATAATAAAGAGAAAGGTCTAATATATTAAATTTCCTCTGTTGCATTACAAAGAAAATGATCCAAAGATTACAAGTTGTGATACTCTAGCATAGGAGTACTAATTAGTACTAGCCCAATTTTGGATCTTTCAATCATTCTCAATTATTCTAAATTATAATTTTTGAAACATTGACATCAGAAATGATATCCTAAAACATAACATAAGACTATCCAGCAGCAACGCCATTCTCGACCTTGGAATCAACATCTGACCATGCATCTCAAAATACATCTTACGAATCTACAAAAATAAAGAAATGAGATCAGTAACATACAGTAGAAAAAAAAGGTTAACAGAGAAGCAAATCAACAAACAAAGGTTGAAGGTTATGTGATAATTAATCTGACTGCATGACCAATAATTTTTGCCTTTTTAGTGGTCGTCTCAACATTTCAGATTGTGCTAATGTAGCATGAACTCACACTGCATGTACATCTGCAAGGAAGAAAAACTATAATTTATTGGGTTTTTAACCACAAAGTGCTTGATAACATACAACATGCACCCATAATTAGATATCATTTCATATTGCTGCACGTATTTCAGAGCGCAGATGTCTCTGTCCCTAGGAACGTGATGCTTAGGTGCGAGGTGAAACACAAGCAGGAGATCGAGAAAAGAAATCATACGGATTGCAACCTACAGATGAAGAATCTGCTTCATAAACACTAAAATACATATCTAATTGATATTGAGTAAACTTATGTGACTGGTCAGCGATAGCATGAGTGAATATGGTGTGATATGTTCACAAAACCCAGACTAGTTAGAGTTGGAATGTATCACACATCTGTAAGTGAGAGTAGATATTAGCGTACTAAACTAACTCACCTCATTCAATAATTAAGTTTCACCATGTTGATAGAAATAGTGTTCTATAGGAAGCCATGTAATGTAATTTACACACATAGTATTTGATGATTTTTTTACCTAATCTAGCCGCAATGAGTCTTGTCTCACAGAAGCAGTATTGAGAATTTCACATCCAAGAAAAGTTTTCTTTTGTAGAAATTAGTTGCAAAAAAGATAGGTATATGGTAGATAGGAAATAATATTTAGGATTGCAATTAGTAGTCCAATTTTCCTTTGTACCGAACTACAGTTACAAATTATATCATAAAAATTCCTGATGGGCACTAGTTATCTTCTACTCCCTCCATTCCTAAATATTTGTCTTTTAGAGATTTTAAATGGACTACCACATACGGATGTATATAGACATATTTTAGAGTGTAGATTAACTCATTTTGCTCTGTATGTAGTCACTTGTTGAAATCTCTAGAAAGACAAATATTTAAGAACGGAGGGAGTATGTTTTAGTTCTAGGAATATTGACATGGAACACTGGTGGTGCTATGATTCACAAGATGTGATTTCAAAGTTATAAATTTAAATTATACATACACGAACTACACTTAGATATAGTAAAACACAAGCAAAAACCTGTACAATGTGTTGTCCTTTGACGTCACAGTCACCATGTAACGTCGTCACTACCTGGAACAACCCAGTTTCTATAACCTGAAGATACAACATATGTATTGGTAATTTAGAAGACCGCAGACCAATATTTCAAACGTATGTATGCTGACATTAAAGTTGGTCCATAGACAAACTATGATCTCCATAAGCCAATACCATGGTTAGAATGGAGAAGTCAACAGAACACCATTACTCACACTAACGTCTCTAGACCAAATGGTTCTGTAAATATGAACTCTCTTAAGATAGTGAAAATACTGAGAAGATGATGCGATTTGGTATTGCCAATATATTTAATTAATAGATAAACTTTGCTAGGCGAGATGGTTCGGTATTTCCAGTAAAAGATTACTGTCCAAATTGAAAGCTACTTTTTCAACAATGATTAGTTTTCTTCAATGAAAAAACTGCTGGAAACATGAATACTGCATAGTCAGTCTCGTACATGTACATGCATCTAACTTTTCCTACATGACTGAACAACTATACTAGTACAAAATTAATAGCTGCAACTACAACTAGTAATATCCGTATAACTTCTAGCTGCTGCATCTTGCATTGTACTGTAGGAATATGGCTAAGTTACTATGAAGAATTATAAATCAATAGACATACGAAAAACACAAACCCACGGAGAGCCGCAAAAAACTATAGTAAATGCCAACCGCTAACCATAGATGCATCAATGTGGCACTAGAAACATGAACGGACATATCAGCCTAGGTTATTGTGCTATGGTACTAGATTGGGATGGGGCAGATGGCAAACTGACCGTGCTGCACTACGAACCATCACTATAGAGTCGTCGTGCCGCTTCTGTACATCTCGCAGTCGTCGCGCCATCCTTGTGAGTATGGGAGTCGTCACACCACTGATGTGCATCTGGGAACCACACAACTGAACCTCCACTTTTCCGGCCCATCGAGTAGCCCCCTGCCCCTGCACTATTGACATCTGATCTAAATTCCTATCAAACAAGAGGTCAACGAAGTGGCATTTATCTAAATTAATGAAGGCAACTAGTAACAACCAGCACATGAAGATCTAGATAGGAAACTGAGAGAAGCAAGCCTAATTTTTGTAATCACTACAAAGGAGAAACTATGTTTTTGCTGAACCTGGATGATGTAGAGAAAGGCACAACTCAGATGAAGCCCTGGAAATCTCACCAAGCATTCAGAACATAACACCAACCAAACTGCATGAACGTGGGACAGTTCTGGCAGTACTGAATTCTTATTGACTTCTCACAACTGAACTATGATTAGCTGAAAAGGTCAAAAAAGTGAGTAAACAGAAGCAGCATACACCATCTTGGAGAGCCTCTTACTTTGCCTAGCGCCGCGTGACCTTCTTCTAGCAGTGTAGACGTTGTCTCCCGACGCAGCGACGCGTGACCTTCCCATCCCCATCGCCCTGAACCGCATCTCTGACACCTTCACTTGGACACCAGAGAAGGAATTAACAAACGCCAAGGTAAGAAAGTCAAAGAGAAAAACCAAAAGAAGGCGAGAAGAAACCTTATGCGTCTTTGTCTTTTAGTCGTTCCTAGCGGCGACTATCATAATGGATCGGGGGGAGCGGGGCTTCCAGGGAGAGCACGATGGTGCCGGCGGTGGAGACGGCCGACGGCACCGTGACAGTTTCTTGTCCAGCCGTGATAGCAGAAACCAAGGATCAAGTGGGGGAAACCTGGATGCGTGCCAAGCCAACGGCGGGGGCGGTGGATTAGGTGAGATCGATGGAGGATTTGTGGCCGCGGAGGCGGTGGATCAAGTGAGATCGATGGAGGATTTTTGGCGGCGGAGGCGGTGGATCAGGTGAGATCGATGGAGGATTTGTGGTGGCGGCTCGAAATAAGATAAGTTCGTGTCCCCCCTTCTCCACATGTTTGGTCGTGAGGTGTAGATAATTAAGGAGGTGGGTACATAGAGGGAGGAGGTTAACTATTCATGGGGAGGTGGGGGAGGTTGAGTCCATGGTCTGCCAACGCATATGCCATCTCCGTTGCTAGATATACGTTGGTATAAGGGGGTCTTTGTTGTAGTGAGTTCACCTTTAACTCTAGACATATAATCACTCAAGTGTTCAATCATATAAGCATTACGTTTCAATTCTCTAGCAACATAAGCACTGAAGTTTTCTTGTTTAACAATAAAATCATCAAACTCATCCAAGTATTGGCTAGCAAACTTAGTAGATGGGATTTCACCCTTATCAAATCTATAGAGAGAATTTACCTTTACTACCTATGTTGGGTTATCAAGACCATGTATTTCTTCAATAGGAGGCAAATTAAGACCATGTATTTCTTCAACAGGAGGTAAATTCTTAACATCATTTGCTTTAATACCTTTTTGTTTCATAGATTTCTTTGCCCCTTGCATATCTTCAGTACTGAGAAATAGAATACCCCTTCTCTTTGGAGTTGGCTTAGGAGTTGGTTTAGGAAGTGTCCAATTATTTTCATTAGTCAACATATTATTCAATAGCAATTCATCTTGATCAGCAGTTCTTTCCCTCAAAACACAACCAGCACAACTATCCAGGTGGTCTCTGGAAACATCAGTTAGTCCATTATAAAAGATATCAAGTATTTCATTTTTCTTGAGAGGATGATTAGGCAAAGCATTAAGAAATTGGAGAAGCCTCCCCCAAGCTTGTGGGAGACTCTCTTCTTCAATTTGCACAAAATTATATATTTCCCTTAAAGCAGCTTGTTTCTTATGAGCGGGGAAAAATTTAGCAGAGAAGTAATAAATCATATCTTGGGGACTACGCACACAACCAGGATCAAGAGAATTAAACCATGTCTTAGCATCACCCTTTAATGAGAACGGAAATAATTTAAGGATATAGTAGTAGCGAGTTTTCTCATCATTAGTCAATAGGGTGGCTATATCATTTAATTTAGTAAGATGTGCCACAACAGTTTCAGATTCATAGCCATAAAAAGGATCAGATTCAACCAAAGTAATTATCTCAGGATCAACAGAGAAATCATAATCCTTATCAGTAATACAGATAGGTGAAGTAGCAAAAGCAGGGTCATATTTCATTCTAGCACACAAAGATTTTTCTTTCAGCTTAGCTAATAATTTCTCAAGATCATTCCTATCGTTGCAAGAAAGAAAGTCTCTAGCAGTTTCTTCATCCATAACATAACCCTCAGGCACGACAGGCAATTCATATCTAGGGGAAGAATCTTCATCATCACTTTCATCAATATTATCAGTTTCAATAATTTCATTCTCTCTAGCCCTAGCAAGTTGTTCATCAAGAAATTAACCTAGTGGCACAGAATTATCAAGCATAGAAGTAGTTTCATCATAAGTATCATGCATAGCAGAAGTGGCATCATCAATAACATGCGACATATCAGAATTAATAGCAGAAGCAGGTTTAGGTGTCGCAAGCTTACTCAAAACAGAAGGTGAATCAAGTGCAGAGCTAGATGGCAGTTCCTTACCTCCCCTCGTTGTTGAGGGATAAATTTTGGTTTTCTTGTCTTTCAAGTTCCTCGTAGTGACCAGCAGATATAAATCCCAGGTGACTCAAAGAATAGAGCTATGCTCCCCGGCAATGGTGCTACAAAATAGTCTTGATAACCCACAAGTATAGGGGATCACAACAGTTTTCGAGGGTAGAGTATTTAACTCAAATTTATCAATGTAATATTCTCAAGGGAAGCCAAAGAATATTCTCAAGTATTAGGAGTTGAGTTGTCAATTCAACCACACCTGGAAAACTTAATATCTGCAGCAAAGTATTTAGTAGCAAAGTAGTATGGAAGTAGTGATAACGGTGGCAAAAGCAACAGTAGCAGTTTTGTAGTAATTGTAACAGTGGCAATGGTAAAGTAACAAAGCAAAGATCAATATGTGAAAAGCTCATAGGCATTGGATCAGTGATGGATAATTATGTCAGATGCGATTATTCATGCAACAGTTATAACATAGGGTGACACAGAACTAGCTCCAATTCATCAATGTAATGTAGGCATGTATTCCGCATATAGTCATACGTGCTCATGGAAAAGAACTTGCATGACATCTTTTGTCCTACCCTCCCGTGGAAGCGGGGTCCTATTGGAAACTAAGGGATATTAAGGCCTCCTTTAAATAGAGTACCGGACCAAAGCATTAACACATAGTGAATACATGAACTCCTCAAACTACAGTCATCATCGGGAGTGGTCCCGATTATTGTCACTTCGGGGTTGTCGGATCATAACACATAGTAGGTGACTATTGACTTGCAAGATGGGATCAAGAACTCACATATATTCATGAAAACATAATAGGTTCAGATCTGAAATCATGGCACTCGGGCCCTAGTGACAAGCATTAAGCATAGCAAAGTCATAGCAACATCAATCTCAGAACATAGTGGATACTAGGGATCAAACCCTAACAAAACTAACTCGATTACATGATAAATCTCATCCAACCCATCACCGTCCAGCACGCCTATGATGGAATTACTCACGCACGGCGGTGAGCATCATAAAATTGGTGATGGAGGATGGTTGATGATGACGATGGCGACGGATTCCCCTGTCCGGAGCCCCGAACGGACTCCAGATCAGCACTCCCGAGAGAGTTTGGGGCTCGGCGGCGGCTCTGTATCGTAAAACGCGATGAATCCTTCTCTATGATTTTTTCTCCCCGAACGTGAATATATGGAGTTGGAGTTGAGGTCGGTGGAGCACCAGGGGGCCCACGAGGCAGGGTGGCGCGCCCAGGGGTGGCCGGCGCGCCCCCCACCCTCGTGGACAGGGTGTGGGCCCCCTGGCCTTGATTCTTTCGCCAGTATTTTTTATAAATTCCAAAAATATTCTCCATGAAGTTTTAGGACATTCCGAGAACTTTTATTTCTGCACAAAAATAACACCATGGCAATTCTGCTGAAAACAACGTCAGTCCGGGTTAGTTCCATTCAAATCATGCAAGTTAGAGTGCAAAACAAGGGCAAAAGTGTTTGGAAAAGTAGATACGATGCAGACGTATCAGTGATAAGTGGTCCCACTCCCTGTTGGCCGAAGCTAACCTCACAGCCTCGTAGTTTTGTTTTGCTTTATTTTAAAATATTGTATGCATGGCTGCCAATGTCACCTGCACATGCAGTTAGCTAGCGAGAGGATTGTGACATGCACATACTCCACTACTCCCTCTCTCCTTATTTTTCTCCCAGTTGCCACTTGCTCTGCGCGATGAATTCGTGGGATGGCGCGGCTGGTATAGATCACACACATAATGAAATTTCGTGTGTCCAGCGAGATCTGTTGGCGGGGTCATTGAGGTCAGCTGTCTCCATTCTCTTATTCCTTTATTTAGGCAACATTAAGCGTGAAAAAGTCTTGAACTTAACTTGGAAAAATTCGTCATGGGAGTAGTGATATTTTTTCAATCCACTACTGTCCCCATTTGATATAGGCAATAAACAAACTGGAACTCGATTAGGCAGGCTTTGCTCCACATGGAGAGAAATCCTTCTAACTGAACAGTTGTACTAGGGTTTAATGGAAAACTGCAAAGCATATTAGATGGCCCATGAGCTTTACAATTAATCACTTTGTCTGAATAACTACGTAGTCTCCAGGTGAGGTAGACGCACGGTGTCCATCACTTTGTAATAGGAAACAAACAAACGACTTGGTCAGAACCTCTGTATCTTTTCTACCCATGTAACACAACTGGACTATATTCATTGTTAATTCTGATTGACCGGAATGTGTTGTTGCTTCAGAGGATATGGAAACACTAACTTTTGGTGAGCGAGGATTTCTTCGGCATGTAACAAATTTTAGTTTTAAGAAATCCTTGAATATTTAGCGTAAATAATTGATGCTGTCCTGGTCGGAAGATCTGTTGGCTGACCTGTGGTCGTTAGCACATAGTGTATCTAAATACGCTAGTAAATAATATAATACAGAAGGGGAGCTGAAGGCTGGCAAGTGGAGAGGCAGCGACCTGGTGGCGGCCGGCCGCAGTAGCGAGCCGGGTTGCGAGGAGCCGAGGAAGGACGCCGGCAGGTGTGAGCGGTCAGCGGGAGCGTCCTGCGGGGGCTGAGTTGAAGAGACAACTGGCGATGGAATCACACATAGACGCAGTGGACCGGTCAGGGTGGAGGTCAATTGATCTGGAGTTGGGAGTGATAGGCAAGTGGAGTCTGTCGGGCGTCGACCTACTCAACCAGGATGCATGATCCCGTCCAACCTACATGGCCCCACATCCGCCTCATGTAGGGGAGCTTTTCGCCTGCGCAAGCTCAGACGGCACCGTCACGCCCTCCCACCGATAGATGAATAGCTGTACCAGCAATGACGTCCCCTAGACATGCCGCCCTGGCCCGTGGCTGGTGGTGGCGCTGGGAGTACGTCGAACATGTTGCCTTGTGCAGCTCGACCATGGCTAGCTTGGCCGCCTTGTGCAGCTCGACCAGCTGTTTCAGCTGGTCGCTGAAGGGCACCGGATGTTCTGGTCCGAGGTATTAAGACCAGAACAATTTCTCCGTGGAGCTCCCTTCTTCGGCTCGATAGAATTCGGCAACATCCGATACGCTCCGCGGCAAATGCGTAAACGCCCCTGGAGAGCTCCAAATTCGGGTAAGTAAAAGGAACGTTTCCTTCACAGACTTGCTTTGCATAATGAAAGCCTTACCCGCCGCGATCTTCTTGGCCGCCTGGATTTCCTGGAGGGCGCTCTGGGCTTCGGCTCGGGCATCTTGTGCGCTCTGGCGGGCCTTCGCAAGTTCGGACCCTTGCGTCTTAGAATCACGCTCCAAGGACTCATACTTCCTGACGGCGTCCTAGAGCTCTTGCTGGACCTCGCTGACCCGGGCCTCGTGCTTCTCGTGCGCGGCGCGTTCCTTGGCCGCTTTGTCCTCGGCCTCGGCTAACGCCTTCTTGAGGGCTACCACCTCGGTCGTGGCCCCTAATACGGTTCGTGACACTTTGGTCAGTACGAACCATTCATCCTTTCTAAAAAAATACACGCAGGTCACTGCATACCTTGGCTATTCTCCAGCTGCTTCTTCGAGAGGTCGAGCTCTTCCTCGGCCCGCTCCAGGCTCTGCTTCAGTTCGGAGACCTCCGCAGTAAGAGCGGCAATAGCCAGCAGCGACGCCTGCTTATTCACATAGACATCTTATGTTAGGCTCCTGCGACAATTATTTTGATCCTCTGTTTGGTTTTTTCTTTCCGAACACCGAACAGAGCATCAGGGGCTACTGTCTACACTGTGGTATTCTTCCTACAATTACATTACTTGCCTCAATGTCTGTTAGAAGGCTAGCGCAGGCTTCGGTCAGTCCACTTTTGGTGAACTGAACCTTCTCGATAACTGTACCCATAAGGGTACGGTGTTCATCCACAATGGAAGCACCTCGCAGCGCTTCCAGCAGATTATCCGGTGCCTCTGATTGGACAGAGGCCGCCGGCGGAACAGGCACACCTCCTCCTTTCGGGGAAGGCTGCTTGCCTGACTCCGGAGCCGTGTGGGTCCCCGGAATGGTATCCGGCTAGGGGCCGAATTGAACTTGTCCCTCATCACCAGTCCCCATGGGGGTTTTTCCCCCATGTGTCCGGCGACCGAGGAGTTATCTTTTGGCACCACCTCGACAGCCTCCGGAGCCTCTCCCTGACTTGGGAAGGTCCTTTGGGACACCACCTCTTCATTACCCTTGGCTGGGGGAGAGTGAGCGGGCGGCGGTGACACGCTGGCCATCTCCTTTGAATCTAGCAAACCTCCAGTTGAGGATCGCGGGGAGCTGTCACGGGCCGGACTGCAATGGCATAATTTAAACATATTAATATAAAAAGCGGAAAGACCAGACGTTGAGACCCGCATAGGGTTTTTGGTACTTACGATGGGGCCCGAGGCTTGGTCCGGGGGGTCTCTCCGGACTGCTATCAACGTCCCACGCGGAGTTACCCGCGAGGGAGCCCTTCCCTCTCTTGGGCGCCTTCGCCTCCAGATTTGTGGAGGCCGCCCTTCTCTTCCTTCCCCCCTCTGGGGGGGAGTCGCTTGCTTCCTCCTCCTTGTCGTCGTCTTCGGCGGCCGAAGAGTGAGTCTCGTCTTCTGACAACACGACCGAGGCACCTTTTCGGCGAGGGCCACTCCTGGCCCCCTTGGCCGTTTTCTTGGCCTTCTTCTCTGGCATCTCATAGGGAGCCGGAAACAACATCTTCGTTAGGAGTGGGAACTCTTGTTCTTTGGGCAGCGGAGCCGGACAGTTAATCCATCCTGCTACCTCGATCAAGGCCTGTAGAAATTGATAGGAAGGCTTAGACTCCTTCCTCAAAATATGCCAATAAAGGGTATACCTTGAAAACATGAAAGAACTTACCGAATCCGCTTGGCGCTTTAAGCTAAGCCTGCGATCCTCGGTCGTGGGCGGTGGTGTCTCGCCTGCCTTGAACAGCACTTTCCAGATGTCTTCGTGCGTTGTGCCGAAGAGCTCTAGTAGCGTCTGGTGCTTGGCCGGGTCGAACTCCCACAAATAGCAAGTTCGTTGTTGGCACGGAAGGATCCGGCGAACGAGCATAACCTGGATCACCTTAACAAGCTTGATTTTTTTGGTTATCATGTTCTGGATGCACGTCTGGAGCCCAGTCAGCTCGTTCGAGGAACCCCAGGTTAGGCCCCTCTCTTGCCAAGAGGTGAGTCGCATCGGAACTCCGGATCGGAATTCGGGGGCCGCCGCCTAGTTGGTGTCGCGCGGCTCGGTGATGTAGAACCACCCCGACTGCCACCCCTTCACCGTCTCCGCAAAGGTGCCCTCGGGCCAGGTGACATTAGGCGTCTTGCCCACCATGGCGCCTCCGCACTCTGCTTGTTGGCCGCTCACCACCTTTGGCTTCACATTAAAGGTCTTTAGCCATAGCCCGAAGTTAGGTGGGATGCGGAGAAAGGCCTCGCAAACGACAATAAACGCCGAGATGTTGAGGATGAAGTTGGGGGCTAGATCATGGAAGTCTGGCCCGTAGTAAAACATCAGTCCGCGGATGAACGGGTGGAGGGGGAATCCCAGCCCGCGGACGAAATGTGTTAGAAACACAACCCAATCATTGGGCTCTGGGGTAGGGACAATCTGTCCCTTGGCCGGGAGCCGGTGAACGATCTCCTTGGCCAGGTACCCAACCTCCCGGAGCTCCTTGATGTCCTTCTTCTTAACCGAGGAGGCCATCCACTTGCCTCCAGCTCCGGATCCGGACATGATTGGAGTACTTTCTCGGACGGGCTAGAACTTGGCTGCTGGAGCTCAAGGATGGAAGGGTAGAGAAAGAGAGAGGGCGTGGGTGAAGAAAGGGAATCCTTATCCCCTTATAAAGGCAGTAAATATTGGACGCCTCCCCACTCACCCTAAAACTGACCTATTCCCAAGGGCTGTGTAAACGGCACGGTTGGGTTACCCACACCCGCATTGATGAAAATCCCACAATAAGGGGACACGATCTCTGCTTTGACAAGACGTGCCAATGGAAACCGCATCTCGAAACATGGAACGGCGGACAAAAACGGTTCGATATAGTGACCGAACAAATGTGATGTCATCTCACAAAAAGTTGTCAGCAGATGGGACTCGTGGGATATTATATTCCCTCTACAGTTGTTGTGGTGCGTGTTACAGGTCCGGACACATTCAATACGTCCAAAAACTATCTTGGAGTTCGGAAGGAGGAACCCACCTTGCAATGCCGAAGACAGATCTACGCGCCAGATACCTTGTCATTGAAGCCAGGTTTAGGGGCTACTGAGGGAGTCCTGGACTAAGGGGTCCTCGGGCGTCCGGCCTGTTAGACATGGGCCGGACTGATGGGCTATGAAGATGCGAAGACCGAAGACTACACCCGTGTCCGGATGGGACTCTCCTTGGCGTGGAAGGCAAGCTTGGCGACCAAATATGTAGATTCCTTTCCTTTGTAACCGACCTTGTGTAACCCTAGATCCTCCCGGTGTCTATATAAACCGGAGGACTTAGTCCGGAGAGAGACTCATGATCATAGTCATATAGGCTAGACTTCTAGGGTTTAGCCATCTCGATCTCATGGTAGATCAACTCTTGTAATACTCATATTCATTAAGATCAATCAAGCAGGAAGTAGGGTATTACCTCCATAGAGAGGGCCCAAACCTGGGTAAACATCGTGTCCCCTGTCTCCTGTTACCATCGACCTTAGACGCACAGTTCGGGACCCTGTACCCGAGATCTGCCGGTTTTGACACCGACACCGGCCACTGGGTAGGGCAGGTGCTGGAGAAGATGACTGCTGACCTGAAGCCTGATGACCCGAAGGTGACGAAGTTGATGGGGGCCATGATCGTCAAGGAGTTCCTGGGGCGGTGCGTAGCCCCGCTCCAGGCACACTCGCGCCCCTTGTGGAAGCTCGGGGATGAGGAGGACGACCTCCGTCTGCGCCCCGGTGCCTTGTCGGACGATGAGCTGGGCGTAGCTCTCCGCCTTTTGGTCGGGCATGACCAGGGGTATCCGCCGGACACCCACGTTCCCGTGTATCGCCGCCCGGATGGCGCGAAGGTAGCCGCCTCCATGCCCACCTTCGATATGCGCGGGCTCGTGCCGCCAGCGCCCTCCGAGGCCCCGGTGGTGACGGCTCCGGTGGGAGTGTCCTTCGATGACTCTGACGGGGAGGAGGAGCAGGACTCGGAGGCGACCCCAGAGTGGACCGGGGAGACCTCCCCCCCCCCGCGCAAGGCCGATCTCCTCCGCACCCTGCCTGACGACGATGACGCCAGCAACCACCCGGTGAGGGAGGTCCTGCCCCCTGCTGGGGTCACCACGAGGTCCAAGGTCACCCCCTCGAAGAAGTCGCCGGCTGGGGTCCCGACGAAGAGCAGGTCGGCACTGGTCTCCCGGGGTGATGCTCCTGCCCTGACGCTGTCCGGCGCTGCAGCCGAGCTGGCTGCCGCGGCCGCATCCACTCCGGGAGCTCACGCACTCCTGAAGAGGCCGCGGGACTATGCCGCCGTGGACCAGTAAGCACCTCACCCTGACTTTTTTCTTGCTCCTTCTTCTGCTGCTGCTTCCTGATGTTCACTTCTTGCACTGTCAGGCCGACTCTGTCGGCGAAGAAGAAGAGAGAGGGGGCGGCCGCATCCTCGAAGGCCCAGCAGCCTGGCCTGGACGCACCCCCTCCGGTGCAGAAGGGCGGTGAAGGCGCCCCTACTTCTCCCGCTCGGTCGTCCTCGCGAGGCCCAGTGGACCATCCTCAGGAGAAGGCGACCTCCTCGGCCAAGCCGGCTCCGGAGGTGCCCATCTCCAGCTCGCCCGCGGATGTTGGCAAGGCTCAGAAGCCCCCTGTTCTCTTCCTGCAGTCATCAGCTCGCAGGTCTTGGCCAGGATGCAGCCTCCTCCTCTGGTCGCGCCGCTAGCTCGCGATCCTTCCGCTTCGCCCGACGCCCTGGAGGAGGCTCTTTCCATGCTGACGCGGCTTTGGGGTGACCTTCAATGCGCCGACCGTCGCCTGGTGGCAGGGCGCCTGGAGCTGATCTCGGGTTGGCTGCACTCCGACGCGTCTGTCAGGGCGGCGTTGGGCCAGGCCGTGGCAGCTTCCGGGGAGGACAAGCGAGTCGCCGACCAAGCCGCAGCTGCCCGCGAGCTGGCGCTAAAGGATGCCGAAGCCGCCAAGGAGCGCTGCCAGTCGATGGAAGCCGAGCTGGAGACCATGCGCAACGAGTGCGTGGCCGAGGCTCGCAGTCGTAAGGCGGAGGATGAGAAGATGAAGGCCCGAGAAGACGCCCTCACTAGTCATGACGCCGAGTTGGAGCAGTTGGTGAGGGCGCAGGCCGTAGAGCGCAGCCCTCTGGAGAAGCTGGAGCAGAAGGTGGAGGCAGAGAAGACCCAGCTGGAAGCCAAGGCAAAGGTTCTGGCTGACGATCGCGCGGCCTTCAAGTCCCTTGAGGAGAGATCTCGCGAGGCGCTGTGGCCACTCTACGAGAAGGGCTTGGAGATGCCTCTGGTGAATGACGACGAAGGCCCCGCCCAGCTGCTTCCTTATCTTGTCGTGGCGCTCGAGGGTGTCGGTCACGAGATCGGCCCCATGGTGGAGGGGGAAGCCTGCGCGCTTTCTTCTTCAGCTCTGATGCGCGTCTTTAGCCATCTACATCTTCGCCACCCCGACGCCGACCTCGGCGAGCTACTCGAGCCCATGGAGGAGGAGCACTGCGCAGCTGCTGCCGCAGTCGTGAAGGGCCAGGTGGAGGCCCTACTGAAGAAGTTCCTCGCCATCGAGCCTGCACCTCCAACCGAAGGCGCTGCCAATCCCGCGACCAAGGCCAACGACACGGCCGACGGTGACGCTGCCAGCGGGCAGGCGCTCCCCGACGACGGCGCCACAGGCTGAAGAAAAGGCTTGCTGGTGAAGGATGACGCTCCTTCTCATTTTATTTTCCTACGAACTTCCCTGTGACATGAGATGTGTCTCGTGGACGTGTTAAAACTCTGCTTGATGTTTGGGGGACAATATGTTGTGTAATAATTTATTTAGGTCCCGCGATTTCCTTCCCATTTGCTTGATGTTCTACGTTGGCAGGGCCCAACCCCGCGCATACCTCAGCGGCCATTGGGCCGTCCTGATCACCAGGACGGGACCAAGGGGTGAGGGGCTACATGGCCAGTTAGGCTCCTGAGTCGCGATGCTCAGGAGTCCCCCTTGACGCGCAAACGGCCTGCGGGAAGGAAATGCAGAAATAGGCCTTAGGGTTCTACGTCGGCAGGGCCCAACCCCGCGCATACCTCAGCCGCCGTTGGGCCGTCTGGATAACCAGGACGGGACCAAGGGGTGAGGGGCTACGTGGCCAGTTAGCCTCCTGAGTCACGATGCTCAGGAGTCCCCCTTGACGCTCAAACAGACCTTCATACCTGCCCTCACCGACGTCCCGCTCGGGAGGGGTGTGCGACGACCAGGTCCGAGGGACCTGGTAGGGCGGTGTACGCTAGGCGAGGCCTGAGCGTAGCCCCCGTGCCCAGCCCCCTCGCGTGACTCTCCCGAGGGGAAGCGTTGCGGTGAGGCTGGACGTTGGCCTGGTGATTCCCTGAGGTTAGTACGGCCATGGGGCCGCCCTTAGTTGTTTATCACCGGCGCAGAGCGTAGCGCTTCCGCACTTGCACGGGCATAGCCGCTCCTCGGCCGTGTCGACTGCCAGCGGAGCATGGGGCTTCCATTAGTGCGTGGGTGAGGGCTCCCTCTGAGTGGAGCCCGCGGGGCGTGTACAGCCCCGCCCTGACACGTGGCTTGCACGGCAGGGCTAGACGAGGTGTGTCTGGGCACCCGTGAGCCAGCGCGGGACTCATGAGGCCCTACCTCATGGCGGGTTGCACCTGGTATTGGATCTTGATAGCTTCAGCGGTCCTGCGAGATGGTTAGGCAACCTGCGCCGGACGAATTTCCTCAGGCGATCACATGAGAAGGCCAGACACCAACGACCCCAGGAGGTCACGTGAACAGGGCCGACCCGCCAGACAGAGCTCAGTCGTTGGGTTTATCGACGCTGCAGGGACGGACCCGAGCACAAACGCCTTGCCTAGCCTACTCATGTGAGGAATCCTAAAGAAAGACAACCGACGCGCAGTTCCTGTGGTAACGAGGGCAGTCGCGGGTGGGGTATCGAAGTACCGGACAAGCAGGTGGCTATCATAGAACGACACAAGCAAAGAGGCAGGTTAGCTCAGATAGATGCAAGAACGATACATGCCACTGGGACGGACCCGAGCGGCCTGGGGAAGATGCAGCCCGAGGGGCGCTCCCAGCACAGTAAGCTAAAGATGCAAAAGGATACATGTCGCAGGGACAGACCCGTGCAACTTGGGGATAATGCTGCCTGAGGGGCGCCCCCAACTGAATGAACTGGAAAGAGTCACCTGATACCGTAGCTGGAGCGATGTTGGAGTAGCCAAAGATGCATGTCGAAGAGTTGTTCCTCACGAGCTGCCAGGGTCCTGAGCCTCGGGAGGCTCCGCGGGCCCCGGTGGCTCCTGGAGAACTGTCACGATCTCCTCCAGGACGGCGTGATGCCTGGCCTCCTAAGCCGCCAGGATGCTCCATAGATGGCGCTGGAAGGTGACAGCCGCGTTCGGCAAGACGAATGGCATGCTAATGTAGCTGTGAGGCGGAACCTCGCACCGTCCAACGCACGCAGGCCAGAGATGCCGCCTTGTTGAGCCCTGGAATGTCGACGCAGACACGCAGCCTGCCATCCTCACCAGGATGGGGAGATGCGCCAGTTGGTGGGCGGCGGTCGCCACGTATGGTCCTTGCTTCTTGAAGCTTCTGGATCGCCTTGGTGATGAACTCCCAAGCACTAGGCGCTGTACGCCTCGTGCCCTCTTGAGGGAAATGTGCAGCGAAGCACGCCTCCACGTGGTGCCCGAGCGCCACCCTCACGACGTTGGCTAGGTCTGAGGCCCTCCAGAAGAGAGCCCCCGAGCCCAGCCTGAGGAGGGCACCGGGCACGCCTTCCTATGCAAGGGAGGGAGGCGCCCCGACTGGGGGTGCAGATCCTGAGGTGGTGCCACTGTAAACGCCGCTCTCATGATGTCAGGACCCCGATCCTAAGTCACACCGATCTAGCATTTAACACATCATATCACTTTGCGGCCTCACGCACGGTATTCCTACGGGTGCCAACTTACGTGGCCCGGGACCGTTTGCGCCTTTTGGCTCATGTATATGATAGTGTCGCTAGCATCCATATGGAAAAGAACCCGGGCCGACATTACAAGTCATAAACCCAAAGTGGCACTAACTTACAGGGACGGGCATACATGACCCATCAACGAACGTGTTGGTCATCAGCGAGTGAATCTGGGCTGTAGCAGCTGGGCTAACAGGACTCCGGAGAATCCGGGCTGTAGCAGGCTAACAGGACTCCAGTAGACACCGTCTAACATTTCCCCGAAGGGACAAACACAGGAACGAAGAAGGACACATGCCGGCCAGCCTAAGTGTTTCGGAGTAGTAGCAAGCTACCATGGCTCAGTGGAAGCACTAGGAGACATTTCCCGGTAAGAGAGGCTACCAAGGATAAACAACTAGGTTCTCGGATCCCACACATACCAAGCATTTCCAGCCATACACACAATATGCTCGATATGTGTAAATACAACATGGCATCACAACAAAACTCTACAACTCAAAGTATTTATTCATTAGGCTCCGAGGAGCCAGGTATTACAAACATGGGTCTCATGACCCAACATACAGAGCATACAAGCAACAAGCAGAAGCATAAACATGTCTGAGTACACACAACTACAAATGAAAAAGGCTAAGAAGCCTGACTATCTACAAGACCCTCCCAAGGGTACAAGATTGTAGCTGAGGTAACAAGCTAAACGTCGAAGTCCACGCGGAACTACTAGTGAGACTGAAGTCTATCTGCAAAAACATAATTTAAGCAAACGTGAGTACAAATGTACCCAGCAAGACTTACATCAGAATTAGCTACATATGCATCAATATCAATAAAGGGGTGGTGGAGTTTGACTGCAGCAAGCCATCTTTCACTCGGTGGCTATGCTGAATTATGACTGCAAATAACTCTTTTGAGGTGGCGCACACGAGTCCACATATTCACCAATCAATACGCCACTATGGATCCGCTCCCGTCTCCCTGCGAGAAAGCCATCCATAGCACTCACGCTTATGTTGCGCATTTTAGAGTATCCACTTTCACTTGTCTATGAACTGTATAGGCAACCCAGAGATCCTTTACCGCGGACGCGGCAATTTGAATAGATCATTTATAACCCTGCAGGGGTGTACTTCTTCACAATGTTTCCACCACTTAGCGTCTGCACACGACATGTGCTTGGCAGACTTCAAGCGAAAGCCGAGGTGGGTGTAGACCACGACCTGACTAACCACACAAGTCCCTAGTCCATGTTTATTGCCTATTCAGGTTCTATCCGCAGGGAGTCTGACCGAGGTTTCCACATACGGCCCCGAACGATGTGTGCAGGGTTCCCGGGTCATCAAACGGGCGACTGGGTACACCGGGCCACGTGCCTACCGCATCACAGCCCACCCCTAGGGTCAGCGCTGCGCACGGCCTCCAGCATACTACAAACACCAGAAACTACTTGCAACTCATGGACAGAGGATAGGGGTGGTTAATAAGTCGAGCGGGGTCATATTTCAGGGCCTAGCGTGTGGTAGAGCTGTTCATGGATCACAAACACAGAACTCAGTTCCTGAGGACGGTTTCAATGAGACAACCCACCATGTACTCCTACATGGCCTCTCACCGCCACCTTTACCAAATCATGTTCACACACTTAACTCTCAACAGTAGGACATGTTCACCACATTCCAATTCATCCCTGATGAATTGAACCTGACTCAACTCTAAGCAGTAACAGGCATGACAAACAAGCATGAATGAGTGGGCACGTCAGGGCTCAAACAACTCCTACTCATGCTAGTGGGTTTCATCTATTTACTGTGGCAAGGACAGGTCATGCAGAGGAAAGGGGTTCAACTACCGCAGCATGTAACAGTTGACTCGTTGTTGTCCTAATGCAGTAAAAGAGAGCAGGAGCGAGAGAGTGGGATTGTATCAGAATGAACAAGGGGGTTTTGCTTGCCTGGCACTTCTGAAGATAGTATAGCTCTTCATCGGTGTCATCAAACTCATCGTCGGAACTACGTCTACTGAGAGGGGACAAATACCGGCAAACAGAGAAAGAACACAATCAATGCAATGCAACAATATGATGCATGATCATGACATGACAATATGCTGTGGTTTGAGCTAATGCAACTAGCAATAATTGAAATGAAGTTGGTTTGAATCCAAGATTCAAATTCAAACTCCACATGTGGTTATTTAAATGCCATTATCATGTTTTCACTTATACAGTAGGTATAACTTAGTTTGTCATGCATGAAACTGGTATAGATGGATAGATTGCATTTTTCTGATAATTTTTCATATCTAACTTATTTAATTTGGAGCTATGGTTTAATTTCTATGATTTTTCAAAGTTTAAGTCATTTTCTGGAATTTCCAGGATTATAATTAATCCAGAAAATTGTTAACTGCGTCAGCATTGTGTACGCATGACGTTAGCAAGTCAACGGACCGGGTCCAGGTCAAACCTGACATGTGGGCTCCACACGTCAGTGACACGGTTCGTTTACTAACTAGTTAGGGGTTAGTTTAGCCCCTAATCCAGCTTTGACCAGGGACTGGGCCCACATGTCAGCGAGTCAGCGGGTTAGTTAAGTTTAACTAAAAACTAAATTGTGGTTAGCAGGGCCCTGGGCCCACTAGTCAGTGGCTGTGGGGTAGTTAGCTGGCAGTGATTAGCACTAATCACGCGGCCACATCGGCACGCCGGAGTTTGGTCGGCGACGATCTCAAGCCGTGGTGGAAGCTCACCGGAAAACCGCTACGAGGCTCGGTTTTGCGCGTGGTTTGTGTCTACGGGTAGCTGAAGGTGCACCGCATCCAACTCGGTGAGCGACAGCGGCTGGGGTGGCCGGAGTAGGCGGCGACGAGGAGCTAGGCGGCGGCCGGAATTGGGCCTCAGTGGTTTAGTCGCTGTGGTGCACGGGGAAGCTTGCGGAGGGGCTCTATGGACTCCTGGTGATGTGAGGATCTCGGCTCTACGCTCGGACGTGACCGGCGCAAGCTCTAGCGACGGGGGTGGCAAACGCGACGGCAGGGAGCTTTGGCCATGGTGGCTCGATGGCTAGAGGGCATGCGCGAGCAGGGTAGAAGGGGGAGATGAAGCAGCAGCTCACAGCGGGGTCGACGGCGCGAGAGCGAGGTCGGGGATGCGTTGCCAATGACGAATCAACCGCGGCGATCGCTGGACAGAAGCGGCGATGAAGGCGGCGGGGACGACGCTGCGGTGTGCCCGGCGTCACATGGGTTGGTGGAGATGAAGAGGAAGGCGCGGCGGTTCTTCTGGAAACATCGATGAGGCCAGGGGTGGACAATGGCCGTGGTGGTGCTCGTCGGCGCTCTCGGGTGCTCGTGGTCGATCGCGGGACAGAGAGAGCAGAGGAGGAGGAGGGGGTCCAGAGCGAGAGGGGGGGTGTCGTGGTGCTCGGGCCGTCTCCAGCAGCAGCGGCCAGCAGGAGCTGGCCGAGCGCGTGCGCGCGCGCCGCGGCCACACGCCCTCCTGCCTACTGGTAGGAGCTAGAAGATGGTGCGGCGGCTGGTGGGTTGGGCCGTCTACTTGGGCTGCCAGGTAAGTGCCAGGTGGGTTTTTTCTCTCTCTCTATTTTTTCTGTTTTCTAATTGTTTTGCTCTGTTTTGAATTTGTAAAAATACTAATCCATTTTTACTGCTTCTGGAAATTACTCTCTGGACTAGTGGAATTATTCCAAAGCCTCACAATAAATTTCAGAATTACTGGAGCATTTAGAATATTTATAGCATTTAAATGCCCCAATTCAAATACTTGATGATTTAATCCAATGATCTAAAATATTCCACAAAAATGTTCACTATTTTTGGTTTGTAAACAAAGCCTTGCCAAAATTATCAAACATTGATGAAGGCATTTTGGGTTCATTGAATGCATTTTTTTAAGTCGGACATATTTGGATTTCAAAGTGCTAGGGTTTGATCATTCCCCATTTCAAGTTTAATTGAAACTTAAGCATGATGCAACACAAGATGTTAGCACTAAGCATTACCAGAACTAGGGATGTGACAACTCACCCCCACTAAACAAGAATCTCGTCCCGAGATTCAAGCGCAGGGTAAAAGGAAGAGGGGACTCGAACTATCACAATCTTCTTGATCCGACTACACTTCATAGGAACGCTGATTCCTTGCTTCATGTTGATCTTGACATCTTTGCTTTCGAGATCTTCATCCAATCACGATGATGACAGAAAGAAACACTACAGGAATCAATCTCCTGGAAGATCGAGCACTCAAGATGAACTCATGGAGTGAGATGTATGAACATCTCTTGAGTTGAGACATAAAACACACATCAGGAGCAATGTAAAGAGGTGGATGACAAGGGTTCAATTGGGTGAGCAAGAATTCCATGCTGAAGAGGATGGTGCATGACTTCAGGATAGCGACGAAATAATTGCCATGATTCCATAACGGCGCACCTTAGGGACGGTGAATCATGGAATTATTCCCTTAAGTGGCAAAAAGAATTTCTTTTGATATAGAGATCATTGAAACTCTTTATACCAGCCTAAGGCAATCACAATCGATCATTTAAAGGAGTTTGAAAGAATGACATACTCGGACTAGAATGGATGATGTGGACTACCTTGTTGAAGACAAAGCAATGAGTGATTTTTTTGCTTACCATTGGAGATGGATGGGACCCATGGTAACTCCACTTTTGAAGATGATCTTGGACAGCAACTGCTGAGGAGGCAAACCACGGGGAATTGGCACAATGGCGGTGCATGCTGGGGACAAAATGCAAATGTCGGGAATGTTCCAACCATTATATCCGTCTGTGATTCAGATCCGATTGGTGATAGGATACTTCAGACTCAGCATGTCTGAAAAGAAAGTTTGCAACATAAATCGACGAGATGACGTTGCGAGATTCTCGGGAGATGAACTACGATAGCAAGCTCCAAAAGATGAGCTGGTTCTGCTACATACATGTGATCATGTTGTCCAAGACAAGAATGACCGCATAGTAGTCTTATATTAAAACACTATCGATTTCAGGTGGGGAACCATCATCGAGGATATCAAAGTCCTTGCATAAGGCATGCTCTTAAGAAGGAACTTCTTCTCCTTGAAAAATCCAATCAGTGGCTTGGTGTGCTAGGGATACTTGTAGAATGAAGGTTGCAAGTCTCCAAACCACAGAATACTTCGCACATATGCATGACTGACTTGGGATGATTCCAGAGGAAGCAAAACAAAACAAGCTTTCTCGAATTCACGGCGACAACTTGCACCTAATGCACATGAACTTGGAGAAAATCACTTCTTACACCAAGCATATACTTCATGAACGAGACAAGAAGATAATGCTTACAAAAGTTTCCAACACTAGCTTTAATGTTCAACTTAATCATGGACATGACAATTATGCTGCTGATGGGCTCAACAACAATTCATCGAGATTTCCATATAGATGGAATCCATAACTATGTGAGCAAAGTGATAGCATTGGTCAGACCAAAAGATATAATAGTGTATTCTCGAGGGATCAACCACGAGTAAGACAACATTACGAACATCGTTGTTCTGATTTTGATTTGACGATAACCCATACTCAAATCAAAGGATTCGGTAAGACAATAAATCCAACAACTGAACACGAGGATCAATCAATGAAGATATCATCGTTCTTCAACACACACACAAGGATAACCCTTTGGAAAGAACTAAGTCAGACAAGCTTTTATCTTCCAACTCTCCAAGTTGTTATTTAGCTTGACCAACTAGCTCAGGGGTATCCCAAACAGATCCTTGGAGAGGGGTGATTTAGGGAAAAACCAACTTGATCACGAGCTCAACATAACGGTCAGGGGACAACCTGATGATACTTCTGAGAAGAAATTCGAAAAATCATGAACCACCGATATGTTACTAAGCTCGAGAACAATCTTTCTTTTCAGGCAAGATGATGTGATCACATGAGCAAGGATTGACACCATCCTAACTCTTGATCAAAGAGTGCACCAGGAAAAATGGACTAGGTAACACGATCAATCTTAGAAATGATAATTCAATAACCAACATGCTAAGAATGAATTTATTGTCCATTAACTACCAAGCAATAGAGTTGCTAGGAGTATTGATTACACACATCATAGTTCACTTGTCGGCATTCCGGTCACAACAACACGAAGACCGAGGAATGAGTAATGATGGCGAGAAGTATCACTGTATCAGGAATTCATAAGACGATGTGCAATTCCCATGAAATTCTTGACATAAGATGGTAATGCTCCAGGGTAGAATAGAACAAAAGCTGGATTGGCATTTTGATCTGCGGAATACAACTGCTTTGACCCTATCCTAGAGATGGACGAGGTACTGGAGTTTGTTTCTCCTAGTCATTCTGAACTAGAACGGCTTGACGGACCACAAGAATAATAAGCATCGATGAACACGAATGCACAACTATTCCTGACTATCAATTGATAGACTAGGGTCGGAAAACAACTAAAGGGGGACAACTCAAGGGAACATACGATTTTCTGAGTTGTGGGTGCATAGATTAGCATGTCGAACAAGTACAACACATTTCTTCCGGATAACCCATGCAGAAAGGTAGAACTGGCAGAGTCACAACATCGAATCGAGAACTCATCAAGAGCACTCTGGTTGTGATCTTTCGGTTCAACGAGGAACTTCTGCCATAAGTAATTCATGGTATTTGGAGGAGGCAAATACCACTGACCTCGAGGACTATCACAAAGGTTACTAATATCCTAAAGGAACGAGCAAACACTACCAACATGAGGTAAGTAGAGTGAATCTTGAGCTCAAGAACCCAGAAATAGAATGCCTACTAACTAAATGGCATCACGGGATGCTTTCGAGAATAATGGCCAGAATCATCACACGGAGGATACAAAGCATTGCTAGATTACTGAGTGGTTCAATAAGACACCTAGGGTCATAATAATAGCTCCAACATATATGTCGAGGCAATAGAGTACCTCAACTCACCGATTAGTGTGGTTTAATTGGCCCAAAGAAACATCGGGAACAGAAAGAAGGGATTTGCAAATGCATCAGACTATTTAGAAAATTGGGATGACTCGGACAGCATAACGGCTGTAAATGCTCAAAAATATTTGAGACATCCTGCAAAAATGGTGGCACAACCACTCAACATCACAATATCAAGGTTCCGAGACCAACTGTTATCATACGGAAGTAGTAGGAACTGAACTGAGGCTTTAATTCATCAATCCTATGAGTCTACAGATTAGTAACACGTGATCCTGATAGAAAGAAGAGAAACCTAGTTCCTTAACCCCGTAGGAAAGATAAGATGACTCGGATCAGAAGGGCATAAGGTAAAGGAGTAAAAAGAGCCTTACGTTCCCTTCCACAATAAATTCCCTTATATAAGTAAAGCATTTCTAGACACGACTTCGACCAGTTTGGCTTGGTAATCCTACAGGCAGTCAGGCTTTGATACCAAAGCTGTCAGGACCCCGATCCTAGGTCACACTGATCTAGCATGTAACACATCATATCACTTTGTGGCCTCACACACGGTATTCGCACGGGTGCCACCTTACCTGGCCCGGGACCGTTTGCGCCTTTTGGCTCACGTATATGATAGTGTCGCTAGCATCCATATGACAAAGAACCCGGGCCGACATGACTAGTCATAAACCCAAAGTGGCACTAACTTACAGGGACAGGCATACATGACCCAGCAACGAATGTGTCGGTCATCGGCGAGTGAATCCGGGCTGTAGTAGCTGGGCTAACAGGACTCCGGAGAATCTGGGCTGTAGCAGGCTAACAGGACTCCGGTAGACACCGCGTGACGTTTCCCCGAAGGGACAGACACATGAACAAAGAAGGACACATGCCGGCCAGCCTAAGTGTTCCGGAGCAGTAGCAAGCTATCATGGCCCAGTGGAAGCACTAGGAGAAATTCCCCGGTAAGAGAGGCTACCAAGGATAAACAACTAGGTTGTCGGATCCCACACATACCAAGCATTTCAAACCATACACACAATATGCTCGATATGTGCAAATACAACATGGCATCACAACAAAACTCTACAACTCAAAGTATTTATTCATTAGGCTCCAAGGAGCCAGGTATTACAAACATGGGTCTCATGACACAACATACAGAGCATACAAGCAACAAGCGGAAGCATAAACATGTCTGAGTACAGACAACTACAAATGAAAAAGGTTGAGAAGCCTGACTATCTACAAGACCCTCCCAAGGGTACAAGATCGTAGCTGAGGTAACAAGCTAAACGTCGAAGTCCACGCGGAACTACTAGTGAGACTGAAGTCTCTCTGCAAAAACATGATTTAAGCAAAAGTGAGTACAAATGTACCCAGGAAGACTTACATCAGAACTAGCTACATATGCATCAGTATCAGTAAAGGGGTGGTGGAGTTTGACTGCAGCAAGCGAGCTTTAACTCGGTGGCTATCCTGAATTACGACTGCAAATAACTCTTTTGAGTTTGCGCACAAGAGTCCACATATTCACCAATCAATACGCCACTATGGATCCGCTCCCATCTCCCTACGAGAACGCCATCCATAGCACTCACGCATATCTTGCACATTTTAGAGTATCCACTTTAACTTGTCTATGAACTGTATAGGCAACCCAGAGGTCCTTTACCGCGAACGCGGCTATTCGAATAGATCATTTATAACCCTGCAGGGGTGTACTCTTCACACATGTTTCCACCACTTAGCGTTTGCACACGACATGTGCTCAGCAGACTTCAAGCGAAAGCCGATGTGGGTGTAGATCATGACCTGACTAACCAAACAAGTCCCTAGTCCAGGTTTATCGCCTATTCAGGTTCCATCCGCAGGGAGTCTGGTCGAGGTTTCCACATACGGCCCCGAACGATGTGTGCAGGGTTCCCGGGTCACCAAACAGGCGACTCGGTACACCGGGCCACGTGCCTACCGCATCACATCCCACCCCTAGGGTCAGCGCTGCACACGACCTCCAGCATACTACAAACACCAAAAACTACTTGCAACTCCTGGACAGAGGACAGGTGTGGTTAATAAGTCGAGCGGGGTCATATTTCAGGGCCCAACGTGTGGTAGTAGCTGTTCATGGATCACAAAAACAGAACTCAGTTCCTGAGGACTGTTTCAATGAGACAACCCAGCATGTACTCCTACATGGCCTCTCACCGCTACCTTTGCCAAATCGTGTTCACACACTTAACTCCCAACAGTAGGACATGTTCACCACATTCCAATTCATCCCCGATGAATCAGACCTGACTCAACTCTAAGCACTAGCAGGCATGACAAACAAGCATGAATGAGTAGGCACATCAGGGCTCAAAAAAACTCCTACTCATGCTAGTGGGTTTCATCTATTTACTGTGGCAAGGACAGGTCATGCAGAGGAAAGGGGTTCAACTACCGCCGCATGTAACAGTTGACTCGTTGTTGTCCTAATGCAGTAAAAGAGAGCAGGAGCAAGAGAGTGCGATTGTATCGGAATGAGCTGTGATAGCCTGGATTTTGCCTTCTCTCTTTTTACCGAACTTGCCTTCTCTCTCTTTCCGGACTTGGTTTTCATCGTGGTTTTTGCCCTGATTTGATTTGGATTTTTGGATCAATTCAAATGGACTTTTCACTTGGACATATCCTTGGCTTTCACCCATGTGACCTATCTACCTTATTCCTCCCACAAATTCCCCAAATAATAAAATGAATATTTTTCCTAAAAGGAAAATATTCATTTTTCTCTCTTAAGCTCATTTCAGAACTTTGTGCTCCATAGCAACCTCAATCTTTATTGCTCAGAAAAATCTGAGATAATTCCTAAATATTCTTTGGACCATGGCACGTCTTCCCATGTAAAAATATTGCATCACTTTTTGTAATATTTTTGCTGTAGAAAATCTTTTCACTTCTGGACCAGAAATGCACTTTGTACAACAAGTGCATTTTTGCTTGAGCTTTTGGCCTTGAGATTTCTTGAGCTTAAAGACCTTCCTAAGAAACCCTAAACCCCAGGAGATTAGCCCTAATGGCCTTCTAGAAGGTGGCCAAACTTGGCGACCAAGTTTCTGACCATAAACTTGCCAGCTTGGCAGAGTCGCGTCTGGTCGGCCTGGGTATGATCCATCACCTCTCCTAGACGTAGCACTGCACGGTCAAGCTCGTAGACAAGGATTGGCCGCTCCTGGCCGTCGTTTTGGCCATGCCAGATTGGTGACCGCGCGAGGACACGGCGCCTGGCAGCGTCTCGCCTCCGACTGCCGCAACGTGCCACAACCCTCGACCCATCACCTATGACCCCTCTCTGGCGCTCGCCGACGCCGGAGCCGCCGCAGCAAGCCCGGTCAAGACGCGGTCAAAATGGCACAGTGCACGCGTGTGCTTGTCCCCATCTCAAACCGCCTCTTGTGCTCGTCCGCGGGCGTGGGCAAGCGCCGGCGTTAACGCTGCACCCTGTCCCCTCGCGTTGGAGCCTCTCGTCGACGTTCGCCGCGTGTCCAGAGCGCTCCGGCGGTGACATGTTCCCCCCCTCTGCTCCGGCTATATAAAGCCACCCCGCCTCCCTCGCTAGCCACGCACCACTCCACACCACATCCACGAACACGTAGACGATCAGAAGCCCGGTCGGGCAGGCCTCTGGCCGTCGCCCCGACCCGAGGACTCCGGGGATCCCCGCAGGCCAACTGTCGCTCTCCAGGGCCTCTCGAGCTCAAGCAGCTGCTTGGGCAGGGCCTTGGTGGTCTGCTGGAGCTGCCTGGACCCCGCCAAGCCCTCGGAGCTGCCTCTAGCCACCGTCTTCCACCTCTCCGGCGAACCCCGTCCGCCACCGAAGCTTGCGAGCTCGACTGCGACCAACTCCATCCACCTTTCGCCAAGCGACGGGTACGGGCAGGTGCGCCACGAGCCCCGCTTCCGATCTATCCCTCTAGCCTAGCCCCAAGCCCCCTCGTCGCCGGCATGAGCTCCAGCGAAGCACCGCCTCCCCTCTAATCACGATCCCCTTCCCTCTCTCCTAACTGGCGGGGCCTAGTGTCAGCCTCACCACTCGCGCCCGAAGCAGTACGAGTGGAGGCGCACTCCCACTTTACGCCTTCGACATCACCCCCCCCAGGATTTTCTATTTATTCAAATTTAATTCAGAAATTTGACTAAACTTTGACCAGCCACCATTTCTGAACCATAAGTCCAAATGAATTGATTGTTTTTGCATTGTCTTTGTTACAGAAAGCTCTAGCAGCACACCAAAAGGTGGATTTTTCCTTGTTGTCTAGAATTTCTGGTGATTTTCAGAATGTGTTTTGACATTTATTTTTGTGGTTTTAAAATATTTTCAGAAGGAGGATCTTGCCTTGAAGCTAACCAGGAGGAGTGTGACCCTCCTCTGCACTAAGGCAAGCCACAACATCATTTGGATGGTGTTATTTCAATATCTATGATTTTCTACTTGAATATGAGTCTTTATTTGCATTTAAAATTTGATAAATTAATATGGTTAATTGCTAGTTGTTTTATGATGCTTGATATGCTTGTTTAGCTTCTGGTTGAGTTCATAGAATTGTTTGGCTAAGTAGAGTAAGATTTTGCACTAGATATTTTGTTATGGAAAGTTATGGTAGCTATTTTTGCTAGTAATAGTTTTCAACTAAATGATGAACTAATAAAAATGTTGTTTGTAGATAAAAATGAGTTATAACCAGAGAAGTTTCTGATCTTAGTATTGAAAGATAGTTATGTTGCTTGTTTTGATCCATGCTTAAGAGTTGCTTGCTCTATGTGACGAGTAGTTGCATGATTTCCGGTATGATGCCATGTTAGTAATAAAAAGTTTTTCTGAAAGTTATTACTTGATTAAGTTCAACCTGAATATGATGTTGATCAAATCATGGTGCCACTCAATCGGGTTTTTAATTTAGTGCGACCACATTTACCTAATGGGAAGGTCTTGATTCGGTCCTTTGTCGTGGCACTCACCGGTGCCTCCCGCGAGGGAAGGTTATGGGTGTGCATACCCTGGCCCGGTAGGCAGACATAACCTTGTGTGCTCATTTCGTTTTTATGGTACCTTGTCCCCGTTTGGGACTGTTTTGCCACGATGGTGGCCTTTGGTGTCTTTGGTAGACATGGGGCCACCCAAGACCTAGCCCTGAGAGGGAGATGGTCGGAGTGGCCGGGGAGAGTGCATGGCAAAGGAAGGGTTTTGTCAGAATACTTTGGTCCACCCGAATGGGAGTACGAGGCCATGTATTCTGTAGTGTGGGTAAAGTGCGCTACCTCTGTAGAGTGTATTTAACCTATCGATAGCCGCGCCCTCGGTTATGGGCAAGACTCGGGAGTAAGTCACGCCATGGATCAACTTTTATCATTAATCTTGCAAACTAGTAATTTCTGTGATGCATTGTTTCATGGTGAACCTTGAACACTCGAGATGTTCATGAGTGATTGGTTTCAGGTGTGACCCCGGTGTGTTCACCGTTTGGTTACGAGGTAACCGTCTGGTAAGCGAGTCCGTGTGACTCGGTGCGCTGTTTGGTTGCTTTGTATAGCTTTGCATTTGTAGTAATTTCTTGCATTAATTTAACTTGATTAATTATCATGATATTGTATGTCATCGTGCTTATGTTTGTTGTGAGCTTGCAAGTACATTCAATGTACTGACCTGGCGTGTCATGCCAGCTTTCAGGCAAGTTGATTCGCATCGTAGCGCATCTCATGTCTAGGCCGTGTCCACGTCGGTGTCCCTGTGCCATGGAGTTCCGCTACGTCGTTCTTCCGCTGCCGCGTAGTTTCATGTGATCGAGGCCCCAACCATGTTCATTAAATAATGTACATACTGTCCAGCAGCACCGTGTGTGCCGCTTGGCCTCGAATCTCGATGTAATATCAGACCTTTCTACCATGCTAGTATCAATAAAGCGGTTATTTCTGTACCATGTTATTTTGTATTGCCAGAAGACTCGATCTCTGGGCTGGCAAGGCAGGGTAAACCGGTTGCTCTGAGCCGGGGTGCCACAACGCTTGGTATCAGAGCCGTGCTGATTATAGGACACGGTAGACCGGTAGTGCGTTAGTGTAAGTGCATCTAGTGCCACCCCTAGTTGGTTTTGGAGTATTGATGACAAACCTGGTTGAGGGACTAATGTGTTTGTGAGAATTGCAGGATAACACAGGTAGTAGTCCCTCATTGATTCGGTTTACCTACCGGAGATGACCCCTAAAAATGTATGAAGACATTGAAGGCAATGGTGGTCTGTGAAGATATTCACATTGAAGACTATGACAAGAGAAGACATTGCGTGAAGACTATGGAGCGCGAAGATTTAGTTGTTTCGTTGTTTCCTTTTCTTCTTTGTTGAGTCATAGGAACCACCGTACTGTTAAGTGGGGTCCCAGTGAACAAAGTCAGAGTGACTGAAGTGATGCTCAACCAAAATCCTATGTCTTCGAGCGAAGACAATGAGAGCAAATCTTATCCAGAGCTGGATGAGTCAGCTTTACTTGTAGCCCAAGTAAAGTTGCCGCGTGTGTTTGAAATCTGACCGTTGGAACACGTGTCAGTTCCTTAGTGACCCAGGGTCATTTCGGACAAATTAGGTCGTGTTGCCTAGTGGCTATAAATAGCCCAACCCCTACACCATAAATTGGTGGCTGCTCAGAGTTAGTGCACGCTTTTGTCATTTGAGAGCAACCCACCTCCGAAGCTTTTGAGAGAGAGAAATCCTTGCGAGGACAAAGCCCAAACACCCAGAGCCAAAGAGTGTTAGGCATCACTGAAGTCTTTCTGTCCGCGTGACCTGAAGACTTGTTACACTTGAGGACTGTGAATCCTCCAGCCGGTTAGGCGTCGCGTTCTGAGCATCCAAGAGTCATTGTGGATCGCCGGTGAACAAAGTCTGTGATGGTTTGGAAGTCTACCTTGAAGACTTACCAGAGTGATTGGGCGAGGACTAGGTGTCCTTAGCTCAAGGGGAATAAGGTGAACGCGGTCTTCTGAGTTGAATCTCAGCCTCCCTAACCAGACGTAGAGTTGTCACATCAACTGGAACTGGTCCAACAAATCCTTGTCTTCGCCAAGCGACTGGTTCTATCGTCTCCCTCTCATTACTTACAGTTGTCTTTATGAAGTCATTGCCTGTTTGCTTTACCTATTTGGCTTCACTGTGTGACTACTATCGTTGTTTGGCTTCATACCATCTTCCATCCTGATCCTTACTACCTAGCCGCTATTAGTCTTCGTGCTTTCACTTCATTGCATACTTGTCTATGGCTTGCTTAGTGTAGTTTACCTTCTGCTGCATATCAATAGGTTCATTTCTATTGTTTGTCTTCGAAACTCTCATGTTTTGAAGACTTCCATAAAAATCGCCTATTCACCCCCCTCAAGTCGATAACTAGCACTTTCAATTGGTATCAGAGCAAGGTACTCCCTTGTTCTGTGTGATTCGGTTTAACCACCTGGAGTTTTAGCTATGTCGACTACAGGGATAATCAAAGTCTCCGCTGCTTGCCCCGTCTTGGATGGAACTGAATATCCCTACTGGAAGAATAAGATGTGCATGCATCTTCAAGCCATTGATGTCGACCTTTGGTATGTCATCAAGAATGCCGTTCCCAAGACCGGTGAAGGTGTCACCCCTGCGGATGTCAAGAAGATCGTTCAACTGCATTCTACTGCCAAGAACATCATCTGTGGTCATCTGACCAAAGGTCAGTATGGCCGTGTGAGTGCTCTGGAAACGTGGAAGCTAATCTGGGACTGGCTCTCCAAGGTCAACGAATGCGTCTCAACCCAGAGAGATCAAAGGATCAGTGTTCTACGAAACCTCTTCAACCGCTTCAAGAGAAACGACAATGAGAATGTCCAGCTCACGTTTGATCGCCTCACTAACATCACCAATGAGCTTCGTGCTCTCGGCGCCACTGAGATCACCAAGCATGAAATCGTCAAGACAATACTGAGATCACTTGACAGCTTGTTCGACACCCTTGCCCTCATGATACAAGAACGCCCTGACTTCAAGACACTCGATCCGTCTGATATAATTGAGAGGCTCAACACACATGAGTTCCAGCTATCTGAGAAAAGAGATATCTATGGTCCCAACTACGGCCTAACTCGTGCTTTGAAGGCAAAAGTTGTTTCCTCATCTGAAGAAGAATCTGACTGCAGTTCTGATGATCCTGAAGACGTTGGAAAGGAACTTGCTATGCTTGTGAAGAAGTTCCAGAATTTCACTAAGAAGAAGGGCTTCAGAAAGTCTTCACGATCCAGCTCAAGAAATGATGAAGCTTCCACTCATGACTACAAGAAGAGAACATGTCACAAGTTCAAGAAACCTGGACACTACATCTCTAAGTGTCCACAGTGGGACAATGAGAACAAGAAGAAGAAGAAGAGCAAGGAATATGATTCTGATGAAAAGAAGAAGAAGAAATCCTCAAAGTCTTCTTCCAAGTCTTCATCCAAGTCTTCATCTCATAAGGAGAGCTCATCTGGCAAGGCTCGTGCTTTTGTTGGCAAGGAGATGGATTCAGAGGAGGAGTCTGCTTCTGAGGAGGCGGAGGTGGAGTCTGAGGAGGAGTCCGACCCTGGCGTTGCAAGTCTGGCTCTAGCTACAGCCTACGTTGCCAAGTCCATCTTCAACACTAAAGACAATGGCTCCGTCACCAACGCTGAAGCTAATGACAAGGACGACTCTGCTCCCACCTACTGCTTCATGGCACGTGGTGCCAAGGTAAAATCACGCGATGCTTACTTTCAAACATCATGTGAAGATGACTCTGATTGTGAATCCAAACCCAGCTACAGAACACTTGCTAAAATTGCAACTGAACAACAGAAAGCTATGGAACATACTCAAAAACTGTTAGACAAAAGCGATGACCTGTTGGACGCTGAAATGACCCATTCTCAGTCCTTAATTGAAGACATAAAAAATCTTCATGTTAAGTACCAGGAACTTGAAAGTCGTCATGAAACGCTCTCAACCACTCATGAAAAGCTCTCCTATGATTATCCTCAAAGGAAGCAAGAGCTTGAGAAATTGAGAGCGGCTCATGAAGATCTTCAAAAAGAGAATGAGTCACTTCGCGCTCATCAGATCAGTTCCGCTCAGGAAGGATTTGAACCACCTTGTCTAAAATGCCTTGAGCGTGATAATGCTACTTCTGTTGCTGAATGTTCTACTGCTACTATTGTTGCAATATCTTCAACTTCTGATGTGGTAACTAACCCCTCTGCGGAGGATACCACCACTATTGCTGATGAAAATGCTAGGTTGAAGACATTGCTTGAAATAGGGATGTACAAAAGTCTCAAAGGGCATCAGACACTGTGCGATGTCCTCAAAAAGCATATTCTGAACTGAAACCCTAGGAAAGAGGGTGTTGGGTTCAAGAGGAAAATGAATGTTGATGGCTCCTACTGGAAGCCTGAGCAGTACCCCAAAACCACATGGGTTGCTGCAAAGGGACCTTCAGTGGATCCATCCACCTTATCTGGCTTCACTTGTGGTAACCCTGTTATCATTGATGAAACATTTGATGCAAACTATAAACTGTTGAAGAATCAGAATGGTGAAGTGTTTGCCAGGTATATTGGTACTAACTGCAGGAATGGGCCACCTACGAAGAAGATCTGGGTTCCCAAAAGTTGTCTTGAGAATCTTCCTATGAATGTCATCATGACACCACCTGGGAAGAAGACAAATCCCAGACCAAAGGCTTCATATGATCCAAAGGCTTCATACAGACAGAGGACTCACCTGACTCACCCTAACGCCAATGTTTTGCAAGGAAACCATACTCAGACTTATGAATATGAGCGTGTTTCTTCAAACCGCTATGTTCATAAAACTAAGAACTATTCTGCTTATTCATATGAGTACTATTCACCTCCTGCAAGGCTATTTACTAGGGCTTCAAAGCCGAAGTTCTCAGATGCTGCACTTAGACTCATTGCTTCTAAGCCACCCCTGAAGATGTGGGTGGTTAAGAAGAATTAACTTTCTTTTGCAGGGAAAGGTCTCCAGCCGGAAATCAAAGGCGTCTGATGCTATTGCTGGGGACCTAAAACATCTTGTAGGGCGCAAGATCAAATGCCCAAATGGTCTCACTATGTATTTTGTTCCTGAATCGTTTGCCAATCATCCTATCAGTCCTAATCTTGATCTAAGCTTTGATAATCCTCTTGCCCGTCAAATGTTTATGCTTCACAATACTCTTGGTGAAGCCTATCCCCCTAACTGTACTGTAGTGTATGACACCTCATGCTTCTGAATGGATTATGGACAGCGGATGCACTAAACATATGACTGGTGATAGAAGTCTTCTCATGGACTCAACCTTATGTCCATCTGACAAGAGTTACATCACATTTGTTGACACTAGTAAAAGCAAGGTATTGGGTCTAGGTAGAGTTGCAATCTCAAAGGATCAGCACATGGATAATGTGATGCCTGTTGAATCCCTTGGTTTCAACTTAATGTCTGTCTCAATGCTTTGTGACTTGAACATGATTGTGATATTTGGAAAATATCCTTGCCTTGTACTAATGGAATCTGACAAGTCTCTAGTCTTTGAAGGGTACCAGAAAGATGATCTATACATGGTAGATTTCTCAGCAGGGCCACAGCTTGCTGTATGCCTTCTTGCAAAAGCTTCAGAGTGCTGGCTCTGACATCGGAGGTTAGGGCATGCTGGCATGAGGAACTTACACACTCTCGCAAAGAAGAAGCATGTCATAGGCATCGAGGGCGTCAAGTTCAAGAAGGATCACTTGTGCGGTGCCTGCGAAGCTGGAAAGATGACTAGGGCCAAGCATCCCTCGAAGACAATCATGACGACATCTCAACCCTTCGAGCTACTACACATGGACTTATTTGGCCCTACTCACTACTCTACTCTCACTACTACTGCTTGTCTCTATGGCTTCGTCATTGTTGATGATTATTCAAGATATACATGGGTGCACATAATGCTCTACAAGACTAAAGTGCAGGATGTCTTCAGACGCTTCGCCAAACGTGCCATGAACAACTATGGCGTCAAGATCAAGCATATCAGGAGTGACAACGGCACAGAGTTCAAGAACACCGGCCTCGATCTGTACTTGGATACATTAGGCATCACTCATGAGTTCTCAGCTCCGTACACTCCTCAGCAGAATGGCATCGTGGAGCGCAAGAACAGAACACTCATTGAGATGGCTCGGACGATGCTCGATGAATACAAGACACCAAGAAAGTTCTGGCCTGAAGCTATTGATACTGCATGCCATGTCATCAACCGTGTTTATCTTCACAAGCTTCTGAAGAAAACATCCTATGAACTCCTCACTGGTAAGAAGCCAAATGTCAGTTACTTCAGAGTATTTGGTGCTAGGTGCTGGATCAAGGATCCACATCACACTTCAAAATTTGCACCGAAAGCACATGAAGGTTTTATGCTCGGTTACGGAAAGGATTTGCACTCCTACAGAGTCTTCAACCTCTTTCACTATAAAGTAGTTGAAACTGTGGATGTGCGGTTCGATGAGACTAATGGCTCGCAAAGAGAGCACCTGCCAAATGTGCTAGATGAAGTTCCACCCAGTGAATCCATCAAGCTAATGGGAACTGGAGAAATTATACCGTCTGAAGCACAACCTGAAGAGGAACTTATCATTTCTGCACCTAATCAACCTGAAGACAATGCTCAGCCCGAAGACAATCCTCCCAACGATGACAATGATCAGCAAGAGCAAAATCTTCGTCCAGTTCATCCTCGTGTTGCAAATGAAGTACAGATTGAGAAGATAATTGATAGCATCAATGCGCCTGGTCCACTCACTCATTCAAGAGAAACACAACTAGCAAATTTATGTGGGTACTTTGCTTTCGTCTCAATATCTGAACCCAAGAAAGTTTCTGAAGCCTTCATGGAACCTGAATGGATTCAAGCTATACAAGAAGAGCTTCAACAGTTCAAGCTGAACAATGTCTGGGAACTTGTTAAGCGTCCTGACCCCCGCAAGCACAACATAATAGGCACAAAATGGATATATCACAACAAACAAGATGAGCATGGTCAAGTTTTCAGAAACAAAGATCATCTCGTTGCTCAAGGATACACTCAAGTTGAAGGGATTGACTTCAATGAAACATTTGGTCATGTGGCTAGGCTTGAAGCTATTCGCATATTGCTAGCCTATGCAACACAACATCTTGCTATATCAAATGGATGTGAAGAGTGCATTTCTCAATGGCAAGATTGAAGAAGTGTATGTTGCACAACCTCCTGGCTTTGAAGATCCAAAACATCCTGATATGGTGTACAAGCTAAACAAGGCATTGTATGGCCTCAAACAAGCCCCTCGCGCTTGGTATGACACGCTCAAAGACTTCCTAAAGAGCAAAGGCTTCAAGCCTGGTTCCCTGGATCCCACACTCTTCACGAAGACATATGATGGTGAACTGTTTGTGTGCCAAATATATGTGGATGACATTATCTTCGGCTGCACCAACCAGAAATACAGTGATGAGTTTGGACACATGATGCAAGAGCAATATCAGATGTCCATGATGGGTGAGCTGAAGTTCTTCCTTGGTCTTCAAATTCGTCAGCAAAGAAATGGCATCTTCATATCTCAAGAGAAATACCTCAAAGATTGCCTGAAGAAGTTTGGAATGCAAGACTGCAAAGGTTACACGACGCCAATGCCAACCAAGAGTCATCTGGGTCCTGACGCCAATGGTAAAGAGTTCGATCAAAAGGTATACCGCTCCATGATTGGTTCTTTACTTTATTTATGTGCATCTAGGCCAGATATTATGCTTAGTGTTTGCATGTGTGCTTGATTCCAAGCGGCACCAAAGGAATCGCATCACTTAGCTGTGAAGCGAATTCTTTGATATTTGGCTTACACCCCAACATTAGGATTATGGTATCCAAAGGGCTCAGAGTTTGATCTAGTTGGATTCTCGGATGCTGATTATGCTGGTGACATGGTGGATCGCAAGTCTACATCAGGCACATGTCACTTTCTGGGACGATCACTTGTCTGTTGGTCTTCATATAAGCAGAACTGTGTATCACTCTCCACTGCTGAATCTGAATACATTGCTGCTGGATCTTGCTGCGCTCAGCTTCTATGGATGAAGCAAACACTCAAGGACTATGGCATCCATCTGAAACAAGTACCACTCTACTGCGACAACGAAAGCGCCATCAAGATTGCCAACAACCCAGTTCAGCACTCGAAGACAAAGCACATTGAAATTCGTCATCACTTTCTCAGAGATCATGTCATGAAGGAAGATATTGATATCATACACGTCAACACTGAAGAGCATCTGGCAGATATCTTCACAAAGCCCTTGGATGAGAAAAGGTTTTGCAAGTTGCGGTGTGAGTTAAATATCTTGGAATCCTCAAATGTCCTGTGATCAGGCACACATCCTAACACTTATGCATGTTGATGACTTAGATGTGCAACGCACGAAGTAAAGTATATCTTCAATCAATGAAGACTTACATTCTAAGTGTGAATACATTAACGTGGAATTTGACTTCGGAGCGCCACGATAATTGTGCGCCGTGTCTGGGTCTAATACTTCCTATATGGTGGGTAACGCCACCACCAAATTCTTCTGTTTGAAGTGTTTTCTCATGGCGTTACATTTTCTATGTCTTCGCATTTGGTTTGTCTTCAATTTCAACATGTCTTCATGATTATCTTCACTATGTTGATTTGGTTGTATTCTGATATATACATATATTAGTGTTCTGTCCTCTACAGCATTCACTTATAGCTATGTTTTCTCATTTGAATCTTTTGAACTAAGTGAATGTGATCGGACCCTAACCTCTCTATGCTTTCTACCTGAAACTCTATCTATCCAAATCATATGCATTCTGTTGGAACTGTCGAATGTCTTCTCTGCGTCCTTGTCATCAGAAGATACAGAGACAAACATTAAATCTGTTTTCAATGTTCAATTCTTATTGCCTGAAACCCGGAGAAGCCGGAACGACCATCCGACAAACCAGGCGGGCGTGGGAACGTGGGACATCTCCCAATGTGTTGCATGTTTGCCACGTGTCCCTCAGATGTGAACCGCCAGGGGCACCTGCGTAATTGCGCTGTGTCGTCCCTTTCCCTATAAATACCCGTCCAATCACGGTCGAAATCCTTCTTCCACCTCTCCACCTCGACAAACCCTAGCGCCACCGCTAGCTCTCGACGACGCCGGCGACGAAGCGCTTAGCTGCCGTGACCTCTCCGACGCTGTCTTCACGCCGGCCGCGGACGTCGTCTTCCCCGCCGACGCCGTAGGTGTCCTCCGTCGCCAAGTTAGGGCATGGAAGGTCGAACTGCTCGGCCTCATCTTCTACTCCGTCTAGCAGTTCATCGTGTGGTAAATTAAAATCCTCCTTTTACCATTTTTTTGATCATATAGATTCATCCTTTCTACCAAAAGTGGTTTCTGCCTCCACAAATTTGGATCTATCCTGTCTGCATCTCATATAATGCCTAGTATATTCACTTATGCTTCACACATAGTTAGATTCCTCACTTGTACTTATTCTTGGATTCGTACAAATCTAGAACCAACTCTCAACATATAAGTGAATGTCTTCATGCTATGAGGTTAATGTCTTCTAAACTAATTTATCTTCAAAGTCTTCTGAGAATGCATATGACCTCTTCCCCTTCCCTCGCATCTCTAATGTTGTCACAGGTACATGTCCGTGGGAGAATCCCTTGGTTCTCATAGTCTGCATTCATTTGCAAAATTCTTACAGCATCACATCAACTCTCCCGAAGCCAGTTCCTGTCTGACCAGCAGACAGAAGCCTTTGACAGTGTTGAAGCCATTCAGTCTGAACCTCATGGCAACAGAGAAGTCTGCAAGGAAGGGTGGCAGACAGCACCGTGGGAACACCTCAAGAGATTTGCCTCCTGACCTCTATGAGCTGTACAAGACAGATCCAGAGGAGGACTACAATCAGCGAAAAACCCGAATCCAATGGATTCGAAGATATTGGGCAGAACAATGGTACAAGTACAGGTTCGTGACCCAGGAATATGCTGAGAAGAATGCCATCAAGCGACCCTGGGGAGACATCTTGTACAAAAATCTTCCACCCAGGTCCAGAGCTGAAGCCATTGAACAAGGCTTCTACCCTTGCATGGTCCGTGGACCACAGCCTGCAGATGCCGACCCATCTTCATTGCTATGGTGTCGTGACGACAATCTGTTCAAGCGCAACTTCCAGTTTGCCAAGAACTCGGCCAAAGAAAACAAGAAGTCGCGGGGATTAGACTTCAATCCAGGCCCCTCTGCTCCTCGTGCCGATGGCACACGCGAAGCTGAACCCAATCTTGTTGGGCCCTTCTACAACCTAGAAGGTCTCATCACTCATATTATGGTTCAAGGGACAGCCGTGGATGAACCTGCAGACGACGCTGATTCTGACGAAGCGCCTGCACCACCGAAGCCAAAGAAGCTGAAGAAACCTAAAGCTTTGAAGCCTTCCCCTGCACCAAAAGCTTCGCGAGTGAAGCCTCTGGCCACTGCTCCTCCTGCACCAAGTGTGCAGTCTGAAGATCACTCACGCATCTCCAAGTCTGAGAAGAAGAAAAAGAAGCCCCTGCACACCATTGGTCCAGCTCTGACCCCTGCTGCTGTTCTGAGGAATGAGAATGACGCCATCGATCTGTCAAGTGACGACGATCTTGCTGATGACGCTCTTGAGCAGCTGATAAGAGCAAGCAAGAGGCGGAAATCTTCAATGATTTGCCTCTCTTTGACATGGAAGTATTGAACAACTTCATTGATGAGTGGTTTGACACCCCCAAGCTCAGCTTTGACGATCTGCAACTTCCAATTGGCCTAAGCGTCTCCTTCCATGGAGCCATTGCTCCTGAGCTGGCTCTTGCTCAGAAAATTGTTGAGCTGAAGCATAAGGTCGATTATGAAAAGGCTCAGTTCAAGAAGCATGTGGCCAAGCTCAGCGTGGCAGACGTCCAGAACTTCAAGGTCATGCTGCATGAGCTCAAGGAAGTGTTTCACAAGAAACGTGATGAAGCCAAAGGTTCTCATGAGCGCATGAAGATTCTCGCTGCCAAGTGTGTTCAAGCTTACAATGAAGCTGAGAAGCGCAAGGCACTTCGGCGTCATGGCATCGACGCTAAGATGGTTGTCAAGCAGAAGAAGAAGCCATATGTGGACCAAGCTGAACCATCCAGGCGGGAAGAACCTCGCATTGTCTTCCCTGCCAGTATGACAGGTGTGAAGCCTAAGGTCCCCACAGTGGCTTCAGAGCTTCAGAAGACAAGGGCAGCTGAAGCCAAGGCCAGAAAGCGCAAGACCAAGAACACCACTAATGATGCTCCACCCACCAAGAAGCGCAAGACCAAGAAGAGAGATCGGGCTGCTCCCACAGAGCCCCTTGTCGTCAAGCCGATTTTTGTTGCTCGTCCTGAATCTGAACAACAAGAACGTCAAATGATAGTTCATGATCCTGCTTCCATAGAGGCTCCTGAAGCTGAAGACATTCCAGCTGTTGACCCCACCGCAGCTGAAGACATTGGTCATCATGACAATGTTGAAGATGATGAAGTCCTTCCTCAGATCGAGCACAACGTGGTATCATCGCCTGTTCTTACGAACAGCGAACTCATCAGCATTGGTCGTCCATTGACGCCAATTGCTCAGGATGACTCATGGGCTGATCACCCACAAGAATCCCCCCGTAAAGAAGAAACACCAGTTACTCCCCCAACACAGGTCACCACTTCGGTGATTGAAGATGAAGACTTTGTGGCCCAACCAACTCCATCTCCACAAGCGTCGCCAGCGTTTCGCAGGCTTCGCAAAGGACTAAGGCCACAGGTCACTCTGTCAAGTGTTCCAGAAGGAGAAGAGCGTCAATCCGTTTCACGCCAAGTCTTTCCTGAAGCCTCTCCAACTGTGAACAACCCTGACACTGAAGCCAATATGGATGAAGATATTCCGGCTGCATCAGCCGATGACCAAGAAGAACCTAGAGAAGAAGAAGAACGTGTTGCTACACCCCCAACCAACCAAGTTGTTCTCGAGGAGAACGTGTCTGACCCTCCAGCTACTCAAGTGGAGGTTAACAACATTGAGGCAACCACCAACACCAACACTGAAGCCAATGATGTTGTCATGGCTGAAGCTAATGTGGCGCCTGAAGTCAATGTGGTGCCCAAAGTGATAGCACCTGAAGTCAATGCTGCACCTGATGCCAATCAGCAGCCTGAAGTAACTGCCACTGCCACTGCTCCGGTACCGCCTCCCAGGCCACATACTATTGAGCAAGCATACAACTATGGTCAGCTGGTCACTGTCAGATGGCCTATTCTGGTTCCTCCTCCTGCTGCTGGTCTGCAATTTCACTATCATGACGAGCACAGGCCACAGGTCCAGAAGCCAAAGCCAAGACTGCCCAGGTTTCCAGGTACTGCCACTTCACCAGGGTCCTTCAATGCAAATGGCTTCATTGCGCACAACACTTTCTTTGATAGCGCCAAGAACCCCTATTCCAAGCCAAGGATTTCATCAGATCGGTTCTGGAGCTATCAGCAGCGCAGTTATTATTCATGTGTTCTTTATGATCAAGGGCGCATCTTCCCTCATATATGTCTTGACTGTGAAGCCATTGCTGGACTGCCATGCCTTGAAGAAGCCCTTGACTGCTTCCGTGATGCTGGACTGCTGAACTTTGTGACTCATAAGGAGCATTGGAATGAAGAGCTTCTGCTGCAATTCTATGCCACCCTCCACATTCGCGGCTACAACAGGGATCCGAAGACTTGGGTCCTTGAGTGGATGACAGGCAATGTCCATCATGAAGCCAAAGCTTTTGACATCATTGAGCTAACCAGCCTGCCCACTCCAGGAGAATTATATGAACCTGGTTGTCAGCTTCACCGCAATGCATTGGAGAGTATCTTCCATAAGCCAGAACCCAACATGAGCCAAATGCTGAGCATGATGAAGCCTCTGCCACATGACGTTGATTACCCAAAAGAGTTCTTTGTCGAAGACCTAGAGTATCTGCCCTGCACTATTTATCACATCATCAGGCAAACTCTATGGCCTGTCAAAGGACATTCATCAGTAGCAAAACTTGAAGGAGCAATGAAGACTTTGGTCTTTTATATCTTCAACGGCATCAGCTTCAATGCTCAAGACTTCTTTATCAGGCAGTTGGCTGCATCAGGCTCTGATCTCTTTGGACTGAAGTTCTACGCTCCGTGGGTCATGCACCTCATCAAGCTACACTCAGCTGTCAACTATCAGCCTTCTGCTCGCAACCATCTGATCTTTCTGCCAGAGGTTGATATGTCAGTTGAAGCCATATACCCAGAGCCTGCCATGGAGCCTGTTTGTCTTCACAATGCTGGTCACCAAAGCTTCACGCAACCCATTGAAGGAGTCCAGGCAGTCAGTCGTGTTTATCCTTTGGTTGGCAATACACGCTTACCTCACCATGCTCAAACTGAAGCCACTGAAAGCACTATTGCTCAAAGGCCTCGGAAGCGATATCGTGTTCTCAATGACCGAGAGCTTCTCGTTGCCCTGCATCAGAAACAGGATAAGCATCACTACTGGCTGAAGCGGCAGATGCAAAGCCTCTTGGTGGATGTCAATCGCATTCGCAATCTTGCCACCAAGAATGCCTTTGTTACACATGAAACCTGTCGGAGGTCATGGAAGAGTTTGACATTGCTGAGTGCTGAAGCAGATCTTCAAGACGATGGCTTCACTGAAAGATTCAAGTTTGACTCCACTCCTCCAAGGAATGTTGTCTTGCGTTGAACTCCGTCTCTTGAAGACTCTAATTATTCCTCCTCCGCTGCAACGGTGAATGCAAGAGTGATCAATGATCAAGATGATGCTACTTCACCACCTCCATCTTCAGCGCGTATCGACACTGCTCCAAGTTCTTCTGCACCGCCAAACCCCGATGCCGACCCTGCATCTTCTCCTACTCCTTCTGGGAACGAGTAGAGGCTCTATGTCTTCAAACCTTTTTGGTCCTTACTGACAAAAGGGGGAGAAGCATATGAGTTGATAGTCTTCAAGCGGGTCCATATGGGCGGTTGCTTTATATTTTGCCTAGTGTTTACAACTCTCGCTTTTGATACATTTGGTTCCTTGAGTTGTAACACTTAAACTTGATGGTCGTCTGCTACTTGTTTGCTATTCTGTGATGCGATGATAAATTCCGCATGTGCGATGATAAATCCCGCACGAAGTCATATTGCAGACGTCCATTTTTATTATGAATATCATTATCTTCGTTATATCAAATCATGCATGATGAATTGTCTTCATAAGTTGAAGAGGTTCTCCACAAGTACAACATGCCATGTGCATTTGCATTCCAAAAGCAAATTACTTATATGCACATCTTCAGGGGGGAGCCTTTTGCTACTTATGAAGACAATACCTAAATCCTCTACAATTTCACATACTTTTATCCCCGTTGAAAACTTCAACCAGTTTGTCATCAATCACCAAAAAGGGGGAGATTGTAAGTGCATCTAGTGCCACCCCTAGTTGGTTTTGGAGTATTGATGACAAACCTGGTTGAGGGACTAATGTGTTTGTGAGAATTGTAGGATAACACAGGTAGTAGTACCTCATTGATTCGGGTTACCTACCGGAGATGACCCCTAAAAATGTATGAAGACATTGAAGGCAGTGGTGGTCTGTGAAGATATTCACATTGAAGACTATGACAAGAGAAGACGTTGCGTGAAGACTATGGAGCGCGAAGACTTAGTTGTTTCGTTGTTTCCTTTTCTTCTTTGTTGAGTCATAGGAACCACCGTACTGTTAAGTGGGGTCCCAGTGAACAAAGTCAAAGTGACTGAAGTGATGCTCAACCAAAATCCTATGTCTTCGAGCGAAGACAATGAGAGCAAATCTTATCCAGAGATGGATGAGTCAGCTTTACTTGTAGCCCAAGTAAAGTTGCCGCGTGTGTTTGAAATCTGACCGTTGGAACACGTGTTAGTTCCTTAGTGACCCAGGGTCATTTCAGAAAAATCAGGTCGGGTTGCCTAGTGGCTATAAATAGCCCACCCCTTACACCATAAATTGGTGGCTGCTCACAGTTAGTGCACGGCTTTTGTCGTTTGAGAGCAACCCACCTCCGAAGCTTTTGACAGAGAGAAATCCTTGCGAGGACAAAGCCCAAACACCCAGAGCCAAAGAGTGTTAGGCATCACTGAAGTCTTTCTGTCCGCGTGACCTGAAGACTTGTTACACTTGAGGATTGTGAATCCTCCAGCCGGTTAGGCATCGCGTTCTGAGCGTCCAAGAGTCATTGTGGATCGCCGGTGAACGAAGTCTGTGAAGGTTTGGAAGTCTACCTTGAAGACTTACCAGAGTGATTGGGCGAGGACTGGGTGTCCTTAGCTCAAGGTGAATAAGGTGGAGACACGGTCTTCTGAGTTGAATCTCAGCCTCCCTAACCAGACGTAGAGTTGTCACAGCAACTGGAACTGGTCCAACAAAATCTTGTCTTCGCCAAGCGACTGGTTCTATCGTCTCCCTCTCCTTACTTACAGTTGTCTTCGTGAAGTCATTACCTATTTGCTTTACCTATTTCACTTCACTGTGTGACTACTATCGTTGTTTGGCTTCATACCATCTTCCATCCGGATCCTTACTACCTAGCCGCTATTAGTCTTCGTGCTTTCACTTCATTGCATACTTGTCTATGGCTTGCTTAGTGTAGTTTACCTTCCGCTGCATATCAATAGGTTCATTTCTATTGTTTGTCTTTGAAACTCTCATGTTTTGAAGACTTTCATAAAAATTGCCTATTCACCCCCCCTCTAGTCGATAACTAGCACTTTCAGTTAGTAAAACGGTAGATAGTTTCGTTTGAGTGCCGGTAGGCATAGGAATTGGTTATTGCATTGCATGCATGACTTATTGTTGTTATTACTAACCGTATGGTTTGTGAGTGTAGATGGCACCAGTACCGATCTTGTACCATCCTGAGCCAGCTCCGTGCACATCGCCGCACCTGCTTCAGAACGTGTGGCGACGACTGTATCCAGAGGGTACTGATCCAGAGAATCGGGTGTATCGCGAGCATCTGGCCGGTGCATTGTATGAGTATTATGCTGAGGTCACTCTACACCACAGTTCCCCATCCGGCGCTTACACTCGTTCATCTAAGGGTGGTCTTGCTTCTACGCCATCTCTGGCGGTTCAGTTTGCTGCTATTGAGGCACTTGTAGACTTGCGCTACAATGAGGTTCGCATGCACACCCACCCTAGACTTTTCTTCTACCCATCTCTGCACGAGAATGGGCGTATCCGCTTTCCTTTGATTAATCCGGTGGCGATCGTCCCACTAGCCACCTTGCACGCTACATCACCGCTAGCTATCGCCTTAACTACGAGTTAGCGCGGGAGCTCTCACACGCTCGCGCCGCTCTCGCTGCTGCTCGTATAAGGAAATCTCTTCCCGCTGTCATCTACACTTCTGCTCCTCCCACCTCCGTTCCTACGACGACCTCGTAGGGTACCGTTAACCCTTTGACGGCGAACCCTCGCAGCGCTCCTGCTGCATGGTCTTCTCTTGTCGCTACTCCTGCCGCTCCTTTGCTTAGATCCCATCCCTCGCCTGCCCCTGAGGGAGAGCCCTCAAGGCAGCGCCAGCGCACCTCTCTTCCCCCGGAGGTCTCTACTATCAGTTCAGGATTTGGGTCCGGCTCAGGAGACGAGCCTGCAGCAGCACCATCCGAGCAGTAGATCGTTAGAGTATCGTGGTAGTCATGAGCATGATGTATGGCTGTAATCGCACCTGTCATGATGCGCTTGAACTCATCACCGGTGATGCTTCTAACCTGGTACTTAGCGGCGGTCATGGAGATTTGGAGGCCATGGATTTTGGAGGCGGGCTAGGAGAAGTTGAACTGGTGTAATGTGAAAGGACGGGACGACTGGGAGCGAACTATTGTAAGGTAGAAGACAAGGACGAGTAGGGCGTGCGAACATCGTGGGGTGGTTGGCTTGTCCGGTGGATAAACAGTTGCATGCCCCGTAAGAGTTCTCGAGTACTATGTGGGAACCACTAGATGTCATGTCTACTAGACCCATATCGTAGGCCTGACGGTATAGCTTCTGCGTGTTCCCACACCATGCCGGCGCGTGCATGTAACTTCACTTAATTCCGTCAACCATCGCGCCTCCCACGACCTTCGCCTCCTTCGCACGGTCGCGCCCTTTGAGACTTCGGATGGCTATAAATGAGCAATTTTTTTTGCCTACTCCGCATGCATGATACTCCCTCTGGTCCTTTTTACTCCGCGTAAGATTTGTGTCAAGTCAAGGTTTGCAAAGTTTTTGACCAAATTTATACTAAAAATATCAATATCTACAATACCAAATATACATTTTATGAAACTAGATTTCATAATGAGTATAAAAATATTGATTTGACATTGTGAATGTTGATACATTTTTCTATAAGTTTGGTCAAAGTAGAGGTACATTGACTTCAGACAAAACTTATATGCACAATGCAGACTAGTTCCTCCGTCCAGGTGTGTGCCATGTCTATCTAGTCATCACAACATGGTTATCTATTAGAGTACTACAACCTCCCTTCTAGTTTAAAGGGCTCGATTCAAAAATTTCACCTACTCTTACCAAGATAGAGGCGGTAGAATAGTTTTGTAGTCTGCAAAAGTACTCAATTAATGCTTGCACCGCACCCTCACACAGTCGCTCCTGCACGCCGCAAACCCAACAAAGGGAACGCACCCTCACTGACACGTGTTGTCGCATGTGAACAAACCAAACTCAGCCATCCTATCGCTGACACATAATTTTCTTTCATAGAGTATGTTTATCCAACCGCATGTTGGGGAGTATCCGTACGGCCCGTGCGGTGGTCTGTTGGGGAAGAAGAAGAGGTGAGGAAGAAGGAAAGAAGGGTTAGGAGACGTAGGATATTCATCCAACCGCCTGAAATGGTAGACTGACCCAAGTCAGGCGACTTGCATAACAAATATATGTTTTTACACAGCAAAAGATCCATAAAAACACCAACATAAAGAAAAACTATCACTGCTCGCGGAAAGAGACGGCCTCGTCGTCTTTGGCTGCCGGTGCGAACCAGCCGTCGCTGCCAACATGTGTCTCCGCACCGTGGTTGTCCTCGGCCTCCAGCTACTCGTTCAAGCGGAGCGTGCGGGCGCTCTGCACGGATGAGAGGACAGCCCAGTTCAAGTCGAGGACGTCCGGTTCGGCCTGCAGGAGGGCCTCGATGGCAGCGGCATCCGCGCGCTCCGCGTTGAGTCGAGCCTCTGCCGCCCAGTTCAAGTCCAGGACGTCCGGTTCCGCCTGCAGGAGGGCGTCGATGAGAGCGGCATCCGCGCGCTCTGCGTCGAGTCAAGCCTCTGACGCCCGGTTCAAGTCCAGGATGTCCGGTTCTGCCTGCAGGAGGGCCTTGATGGCAGCGGCATCCGCGCGCTCCACCTCAAGTTGAGCCTCCGCCGCCCGGTTCACATCCACGACATCCGGTTCCGCCTGCAGGAGAGCCTCGATGGCAGCGGCATGCGCGCGCTCCGCGTCGAGTTGAGCCTCTGCCTCCCGGTCCTCCTTTAGTATCGCCATGTTGAACCGCTGGTCCGCCTGCACCATGGGGAACTCGGACGCCGGCACGAAGTCGACGTCCATCGTCTCATACCCATCGGGGGCCTTCTGCGCCGCGACCTCCGCCATGAACATTGGATCGGCTTCCTCCTCCTCGTAGCTTGGCTCCAGAGAACTCGGGGATTGGCCCACCACAAAGCGAGCTTGGGAACGGAGGTCTGTGGCGCCGACCGCCGCCGCGATTTCTGCACGGCGCTCCGGCGCCAGCATCTTGTAGTAAGTGATCTGGCGGCGCACCATGGCTTTCCGGTGAACTAGGGGACGCTTGATGCGGGCTAGGGGGATCAAAAGGTGGGGGAATTGGGCTGGAGATTTGGTGTGGTCTTAGGGCAGTGGCTGGCGTAGGCCGAGTAGCGAAGGTTCTGGTGTGAATAGTGGTTTCGGTGACGACCGGTCAATCGGTTTTGACTGTACATCGCTCTTGTCGCATTCGTGTTGCAGCCCGGCACGCTGGACCCTCCACGTCGCTCACCGAATGGAACGCGCTTCGTCTTGCGTTTTCGCTCGCTTGTGGGACTGCAGTTGAGAGCAAACCGACGTCCCTCCCCCTCCCCCGCCCGCATCATTTATTATACCACCACTCCCTCCATTTTATGCGGAGTAAATAAAAACAGAGGGAGTATACTACGGATGAGGATCCCCTGACGTGGCCGAACCAATTGAGTAACTGACATGCGGGGCCTAGCAAGCATGGGGTCCGTCAGTAAGTGACCGAAAGGGAGGGTAAGGCAGGGATACCTACGTCAGAGGATCCACTTCCACTATACTACTTTGACCAAATGTTAGAGTAATAATATATGACATGCAACTTACACAAATGTTAGAGTAATAATATGTGACATGCAACTTACACAAAGCATACATGGTCTAATGCGTTTTTCGAGGCTAACTTTGACCAAATGTTAGAGTAATAATATATGACATGCAACTTACACAAAGCATACGGTCAAATTCGTATGTGAAAGGAGTTTCCAATGATATAATTTTCACATTATACATCTCATGTACTATTAATCTTGTCAATAGTCAAATTATAAACCATCTCGAGTACAAATCTAGGAGTACGTACGAATCTAACAATATTGATTGGGCGTTGTTGAATGTTGATACCTTTTTGATCAAAGTAGAGATACTTTGACTACACATAAAACTTATATGTAAACTAGAAAGGATAGGGTGAGTATATTGTACGTTCAAAAACGAAAGGAACATTGAATACCCTTTATATATGATTTGCGGATGCTATGATCACCGGTTCAAAATTTTGAATCCGCCTTAGGTATCACGTGCCCCCACTCGTTCCCTCTCGATTTCATCTCGGGGTCCGGAGATCTATTGAAAGAGGACTAGGGTGGGTACATGCGAATGATACTCGGCGGAATGTTCAAATGAGGCATGCGGGAGGATGGACTCGACTGGAGGGCGACATGATCGATGGAGAAGAGGGTTGGAGAGGAATGAGAAATAAGCAAACGCCACATGATTATACTTGAAGGGCTCAAATAAACAATAAGTTGTCTCGCTTGGCCAACATAGTGAAAGGCCTAATCCGCAACGCGGAGCACTGGCGCTCGAATATGGCCGGGAAAACAGGGAAACCGACATGTGGGGCACACCCGTCGGGACGACGTAGCGCAGACTAGTCCAATGGAGGAGCTGGCCCACGACCTCCTCGCCACCGACAACCGTTCATGTGGGTCATTGGGGCCAACAATGGGGCGCAGCTCCAGCACCGCCTCTGGACACGGCGACTGCGGTGAGCGACACACTCATATCGTCGCTAGACACGCTCAGTTTCAGTGTGCCGAGGGTGGCGTTAGTGCTGTGGCACAACCAACGGTATGTTTGGTTTGTACCCAAGGTTGCCCCATCAAAGCATTGGGTAGCCAAAATTTTGGTTGAGGTATTGGTTGCCCATGATTTGGCCGACATTGGCAAGAAAAATGAACTAGAGTTGGCTAGAGTTCATTGGCATGCCAAAGAAATGGCAACCATCCAAACAAAGACCAATCTTTGGGTCATGACCAAAATTTTGGTTGAGGTATTGGTTGCCCATGATTTGGCCGACATTGGCAAGAAAAATGAACTAGAGTTGGCAAGAGTTCATTGGCATGCCAAAAAAATGGCAACCATCCAAACAAAGACCAATCTTTGGGTCATGACCAAAATTTTGGTAAGGTGCACTTTGGCCACAATCCAAACACACCCCAACACCCGGCTCGTCGAGGATGCACGGGGCGCCGCGACGAGTCCGCGGAGTGGTGTAGCGCGGCCAACTGCATCCTCTGGACCTGACCATGCGGGGTCGTCTTGCTTTTTCAATGACATGCGGGGATCGCATGTGAGCAAAGGGCATCTCCAACGTTGCCACGACCGCAGCTGACTACCCTGGCACACCAAAACCCTCGTCCCTCGCGCCGTCGCGCGTTGCGTTCCCAGCCGGCGCCAGCTGCCCGCATTAATGCCATCCATTCGTATGTCGTCGTTAAGAGGCTCGGTGCCCGAGGAACCAACTCCGGCGATTTAATGACGCACCCGGACGCTTGGCCTCACCGGAATGCGCTACTGAAAGCGGCAACGCCCAGCTAACCTCCACACCATAGCGCATCGTCCTCCTTCCTGGCACCACATCTGCCATGACCGCATGTGCGAACGCTCTGCGGGAGAGCTTGTCTTCGGGGATGAAGCTCGAGGTCGCCGCCCTCGCTCAAGTCGCCTCTCGCGACGCAATAGCGGCGTAGCCGGACGCGGACGCGACCGCACAAGCGGTGGCCACGCTGGCGGCCGACGACGGGAGCACCGTCAGCCACGCGTCCTACTTGCCGCCGTCCAACGTCCGGCACCGCCGAGGTCGGGGACTCCTCCGAGGATGAGTAGGTCATGGTGTGCCAACTGGCCGGTCCGTATCCCGTGTTCTACTCTTCCTCGCCGGAGACCGCACCTTCACTTCACGGGTCTTGAACCCCGCCCCCGTACATAGAGATCACAGATGGAGGACGTCGGTCGCCACCGTAGAATAGGTTTAGGGTCGAGTTCTTTTATTTTTCTGTCCTATAAAAGTTCGAAATGTAATGAAAATCTGCCGTGTTTGCATTAATCTCGGCCGGCGTATATGAACTTTCACAATAATATACATATTGTAGGAGTACTAGCAAGATGCCCGCGTTGCACGGGAGATCAAGATCTTTTGGGAGAAAAGGATGAACGAGGGAAAGCCTTATCTGCAAATGTGGAGAGGAGTGCGGGTAAATTGTCATAGTTTCCTTCCTATCCGTTAGATATAGATCGGACGGCCTATATTGCAGGATGACAGGCACACCATCATCACCAACTCTGCTTTTTATTGAACCAAGACAAATCTAACATGCGAAGTAAAATAAACACATAGGGTCTATACATACACAAATTATCTTAGGCACTCCAATTGTACGTCCACTACACATTCACACATTTCACATCTTTCTACATCTACGGGAACCTACGAAAGGGTTAACGTAAATTGCCTCTCTCTCTCCTCCCCTAATTTTCATGGTGGTTGGCCCCTCCCTCCCCCCAATCTACAATCAACATCTCACACGTTTCATGTTACATTAATTACGTAACTGGGATTACGTAGGTGTAGCATTACTCGTCCTAAAAAACCCAACTAAGCCAACCTCCCAGCATATCGCGCGGGAAAAGACCCGGCCGCGCCATTTTAGTCGAGATTACCGGATTACTAGTAGTAGTATCGATGGATCGCGCGAAGCAACAAAATTTTTTTTGTGAGGGGGCGAAGCACCTAGTTTAAAAGGAAAAAAGGCAGTACACTCACAGCACTCCTGTCGCGGTCGCATTGCACCCCACACACGTTCGGTCCTGCACACGGCTCACGCAAACGGAACGCGCTTCGGCTTGCCTCTTCACTGACACGTGGGACTGCACTTTGAGAAACCAACCATGCGCCAAACTCCCCCCGCCCACCGCATGAAAATCCTCCCCTCCCCCCCACACCCAAAAATTCCCCCCAAATCCGATTCAACCGCCCTTCTGCCAACTAGCCAATAATATT
>NC_057796.1:170950907-170959714 GCF_018294505.1 Triticum aestivum
GCCCTCCCCGCCGCGCCGATACGTCGGCGCCGCGGTTCGGCGATCCTGTCGCTCCCACAATACGCTCTCGTAGACTGCCGTCCTCTAGCCGCGCCGCCACCTCTGGCTACGTTCTTGTGGAGGCGCACGGCGGTCAGCGCCGCCACCGCTGGCGACGTTCGTGTGGAGACGCACGGCGGTCAACTTCTCCCATGGTACGCGCATTCTAGACTGAGGCCCCGTTCATGTTGGTGTAGCACTGAATGTTAGCTGATAGACGCTGTTAATCTCACTGTTTGCCGAAGTAGTTTACTGTCAATATGCTCTGCTTAAGAAGCTTCCTTGCCCTGTTCTGCACTCAATCTGCTTAGCTGAGATGGCATGCCAAGGCCGATTAGTTGCTAAAATATCCTGCCATATATTTATTGTGACGTAGATTGCCATGGTCTAGTAGGCAATCTGTTAGGTGAAATAGCTCTACACCGTTTTATACTCGATCTTTGTTGCTGCGATGGCCTTCGATAGTTCGATGGCTGTGTGCTCGGCCTCATTGACTGCTGAAACAGCCTGCCATAATTTGGCACTCAAATCTGTTTGCTGAATTAGCTTTACATATATTTCGTTACTTAGATCGGCTCGTCCAAATATCTTGCCATAGCTTTAGACATCGAGCTAGGTATTTTTTTCTGGACTTCATAAAAAAGCATATATGTTTTTCCTGTAATATCTAGTAGAAGAACTAATTTGTATGTCTAACAAATGGAGAGGACTTGGATAACTTCTGCTCGAAGATTCTCCGCTGCATATGTCGAGGGGTTGAAAACTTCATGAACTTTATCAAAGCTGAGTACGGTGGTCCGAAATCAGATGTGCTCTGCCCGTGTAGCAGTTGTATGAATTCAGTTACAAGACCCTAGTCAACTGTGCAAAATCATCTACACTTGTATGGGATGTCAGTCACATATACTAGGTGGGTTCATCATGGTGAAGCTGTGAACGTCAATGTTATTGACTACGTGGAAGCAGCAGATCACCATCTTGATCTGCCTGATGCTCAGGTGGAAGAGGAGGAGGAGGTGGTGGTGGCGGAGCCAGTGAGTTTGACCAACATTGAAACAATGCTACGAAATGCTCGTGCATTCCGTGAATTTTCACCTGCAGAAGAAAAATGGTGGGCCCGCATGTTGGAACAATGCAACATTGCTGTCACCCCAGGAAATAAGCTGTCAGTATTCTCAGCTATGGTCACCTTTCTTCAGGTGAAGACATCTGAGCGGATGACCAACAAATCATTCGATGCGATGTTGGCTGCTTTCCGCAAATCTTTCCCAGATGCGTCTGAGCTGCCACACACCTATAGTAAAATGAAGAATTTCCTTCGTGCACTTGGAATTGGATATGATATGATCCATGTCTGTAAGAATAATTGTGTTCTGTTCTGGAAGGATTATGCCAACTTAAGTGAATGCCCAAAATGCAAATGATCGGGATGGAAAGATGACGATGCTGTGAAGAGGATTCCTCATAATGTTCTGAGACATTTTCCAATTACACCAAGATTGCAGAGGTTGTTTCATGATGCCGAAACAAGAGAGGATGTACTGTGGCATTCTAGGAACCAGGAGTACAGAGATCAGAATGTAATGAGCCATCCATCTCATGGTAGTGAGTGGAAAAGCTTCAATGATAAACACAAAGAGTTTGCTGCTGACCCGAGAAACATTAGACTTGGCTTAGCTTCCGATGGATTTAACCCATTTGGCCACCAGAGCGCCACATATAGCATGTGGCCAGTGCTTGTTATCCCTTACAACATGCCTCCAAATGTCTGCACCAAAGAATCAAACTACATGATGGCCTTGCTCATCCCAGGTCCAAAAAGTCCTGGAAAGGATTTTGATTTGTTCATGGAGCCTCTTGTGGAGGAACTTCAACAGCTATGGAAGGGTGTTCTCACTCGAGACCTATATAGCAGCCCACCAGCTGATTTCTTTCTGCGTGCCGTTATAATTTGGTGCATCCATGATTATCCGGCTTTGGGCACTATGTCAGGGCGAACGACACATGGTTACAATGCATGTGTTCGCTGTGACAGGAATCCGCTGTCATACGCAATACTTAGCAAGATCTGTTACATTGGACACCGCCGTTTCCTTGCCAAGGACAAGCCGCATCCTAGAAAATACCGAAGACATGTGTTCAATGCAAAGCATGAAAACCGTGATGCGCCAAAGAGGCTCACTGTCAATGAGTTGCAAGTGGAATTACAGAAGGTCGGGCATATTACACCAGGAAACCATCCTGGTAATGGTAGCGAGAAAAGGAAGCGTGGCAGGGTAGAAGAGAGATTATTGTTTACCCACAGGTCCACTTTGTGGGACTTGGAGTATTGGAAAGATTTGGATCTGCGGCATAATCTTGATGTGATGAACATCGAGAAAAATATATGTGACAGCATTATCGGCACACTTCTTAATATTGAAGGCTAGACAAAAGATACCTTAAAATCTAGGATTGATTTGACACACCTGGGTATCAGAAAGGATTTGCAGGTGCAAGAGGAAGGTAAACAACGGGATATGGCACCAGCTGTGTACGTCTTGGACAAGGTAAAAAGAAAAGAATTCTGCGAGGTCCTGTCATGTGTGAGATTCCCACATGGATTTGCTTCCAACCCTGAAAGGAGAGTCAGTGCAGATGGAAACAAGGTACAAGGGTTGAAAACTCATGACTGCCACGTCCTACTTCAAAGGGTTTTACCTGTTATCCTTAGAGAATTGGGCCGCCCAGACTTATACAGAGCAGTTGCAGAGTTGGACAATTCTTCAGGGAACTCTGCAGTAGGAATATCAGGACAGATGCTTTGGAGCGTCTTAGAGACAAGATACCAACTATCCTATGCGACCTTGAGAAGATATATCCTCCAACCTTCTTTGATGTGATGGTGCATTTGGCTGTTCATCTACCTGATGAGGCACTACTTAGAGGTCCAGTACAGTATGGCTGGATGTACCCTATTAAAAGGCGGCTGGGCACTTTCAAGGGCTATGTTAGGAACAGAGCTACACCCGAGGGTTCCATTGTAGAGGCCTACATTGCTACAGAAGGGTTGACATTCTGCTCAAAATACATTGAAACAGCTGATCAGCTTAGCAAAGAGGTGGGTGAAGACAATCCCGGGCTCAATGTTTTCGATTATTCTGTTCGAGTTATAGGGAAGAGTCGACAAGAGGACAAACCTAAATATTTGGACAAAATGGTTTGGTATGTGTTGAATAACTGTCCTGAGATACTACCTTATATCAAGTAAGTGCAGTACTGCAGCTTATACATCGTAATCTACTAAACTTGCAGCACATTCTTATATATTTAGATGTTTGACGTGATTACTATGTTGTGCAGCATCTACAAAGAGGAGTTACTGCCGCAAAATCCAAGAAACATTGACAAACTGGTTATGGCAGGATTTACAAAATAGTTCAAGAACCATGTAAGCTTTTGAAGTGCACTGTCAGTTTTTTTAATATATTGAGTACATGAGATGATCAGCTTGTCTATTTTCTAACCATAGGTTAAGAAGATGTGGGAGGATGGGCAGGCAGTTGACGATGCCCTTTACTCACTAGCAATGGGTCCTGATACTCGGGTAAGACATTATGAATCTTGCGTTGTTGGAGATGTGCGCTACAACACCCTTGCACGAGACGAAGGCAGGAAGACACAAAACAGTGCCATCATGAGCACGTATACGTATGACAAAGAGACAACTGAAATGTATGCTAACATAACAGCCATTGTTCAGTTGCAGTATATCTCCAGTTTCAAGGATCATCGGTGTGTGGTTCCGTTGTGCTGTCGTTGGTATAACCTGTTTTCCAGGACCGCAAAACCCAGAGCTGATGATTATTTCAAATCCATCAATGTCAAGGCGGCGTACCAGACCAACGAGCCTTTTATTTTGGCAAATCAAGCAACACAGATATTTTTCTTGGAAGACACATTTGCACATAGCGATGACTGGAGAGTATTGCAAAGGTTTGAGCAGAGGAATTCGTTTAATGAAGTTGCACAACAAGATGATGCTTACACTGCTCCTGATGTAGAAGATAACACAGATGTTCCTAATATCTTTGAGAACCATCACGTCAATGACACCGGCGAAAAGATTGCCTGTCGTGCTGTAGACATACAAGAGTTGATCAAGAAGAAGCCAACGTTCGAGGACGTTGAGGACGAAGAAGAAGATGACACCGTGGGGAATTACAATTCAGACTGATACACATGGCGAAGATGTTGACGCTGCTGCTGCAGATGATGATTACATTGCTTTTGTCGTATTTTCCTGTCAGAAGACGGTTTTTTATCTACTATGTGAAATTGTGTTTGCTATGACAACTGAAACCTGATGAACATGTTGTTTAGTATTTTGCTGTGAGAACATCACTTGTTATGTATGCTGATTTGTGTTTGGTGATTGTATGACAACTAAAACATGATCACATTGTTGTTTAGTTGTACTCATATTTGGCTGTGAAACTTGAATTTGATGACATAGTTTGCTATTGGACTGCAATTTGCTCGACGTCTTCGAATGAGAACAAAGCTGACCCGACAGGGCCTCTGCTATTTATTTATGTGAGCAAAAGGGGATACCCCCTGATTTACGTTAATAGAAATCATTAGATGTTCACAACACTACGCCCAGCCTGCTACACAAGTTTCATTCATTCCTAGTTTCAGCAAAGTGCTCATGTCGTAGCCACTGAATACATCACGAGTGCTACATACACTGCAAATAAAGAGACAATCATCCTACAGAGCACATCGCTTTTGCCCATTATCTTCACAAGCTCTTTCATCTCCTCATTGCTGTCAAGGCTGTTCAGCAGCTATTGCTTGGCCATGATCAGAGGAACTGCATCTTTAACCTTCTTCTCTACATCTTCCTCTTCTGTCGTTCCTTCAGTTACTTGTCCAACACCCCAACCTGCTGGTATTGGGATTCCTCGGCTAACCAAATAATCATCGTAGTTGCATTCCCCCACATTAGCAACTTCCCAGAAATACAAATCACACGAATCTTCCCTTTTCTGCATGAATCAAATTGGAAGATCATCAACCAAACTATTAAAAAAATCAGCAACTGAAAGCAGTAGAACAACACTTAAACATATTATTACCCCATGATTCGGGCATTTGTAGAAGACTCGGCCAGGGTTGTGGGTTGTGGTTGAGACGCGACGGATGACTCTGCGTGATTTGCAGTAGTGGCACCACACCAACGGCAGCGGGTTCGATGAGCAATCGGCTGCGGTGCGCGTACCGGCGGGGGTGTGATGAGACCCACAGGCGAGGGTACGGGTGGCGACTTGGTGCATATCTAGTTGTTGCCTGCTAAAGAGCAGGTGGACGAGCAGCCAGCGAACATGGTTGCTGCGGCCAGAGCTTCTGATGTTAGGCAGAGTAATTAGAGAAGAGGAGAGCGAACGTTGGATATGTTAGTTTAATTACTTGTAGAGTAGCATAGCACCATATATAGTCATAGTCTAGGTTTGGATTCGAACCAGCTACAGGAGCACGTCTTTCTTTTTTCTAAAACTCGGTAACGTCTCTTTACTGGTACCTTAGCTTGTTCTGTACGCCTTCCCAAGTCTTTGATTTTCTTTCCCTTTTTTGCAAGGAAGGAAGGAGGACAAAATTGAGAGTTCCTGGGACTCGAACCCAAGACCTGTCGGTTGAAAACCAAGGGTGCTAGTCACTTATGTGGCGAACGTTCCCTGTGAGGAGGATGGCAGACGAACGCATTTTCCTCGCAGTTTTCTTCCTATATATAAAAAAGTATGCTACTTGGTGTCCGCTTAGTCAACAAACGATTGTGCCAACCTTGACCGTTGGATTGACATTCAACGTCTGTCGCGTTTCTTCAGTCTCTTCTTCCTCGAGCCGCCAAAGCCAAACTAGCGCCGGCGGGACCGCCTGCTTCCGCCTCTCACGGCTGGCTGTGATCTTCCCCGACTCCTGTTCGTTCCTGTCCGAGGCCTCACCATCGTCCTCCGCCTTGGTTCGCTCGCCGCGGCGCCGCCCTCCGGTGTTGTCATCATGGTCAACAACCGAGAGGAATAAGGAGATGACTGTACATGGTGAGGATGACAATAGGGGCCCAGCAGCGCGGGCAGTAATTTTGTTTTTCGGGACGGAGAAGGGTATCAACTGGGTTTGTGCGGGACCCGTGGCCCGTCTAGCCCAGGCTTTTATTTCATATGTTTAGCACATGGCCAGCCCAGTTTGTTTTTTTCCTTTCTGAAAATGGCTAGCCAGCTATTTTGTTTTTTGCAGAATAACCAACATAGGCCTACTTGCTTTTCTACGCCCTGCTGGGCCGGAAATCTTTCAAGACGAGGAGGGATGCATTTTGCCCAGAAAATGGGCTATAAGTAATAAGAAATGGGCTATAAGTAATAATAAATGGGCTGTAAAATGAAAAAAATACAGCAAACAGGCAATTAGTTCCAAAATACCGTTTTCTTTCGGATTTTGATATTTTAAATTTCATTGTTTTTGTGCGGGTAAAATTTCATTGAATTTAAATTAAGGTATATTTAGATTTGAAATTAATTTGAATCTGCCTAGAAATTTCGGGCTGTATGCAGTTTGGGACAGATTTGGAGGCTGACTTGTGGGTCTACTAGGTTGACGTGTACTTTGGCTTTGTCAACTTAGTCCACAAACGATTCGAGCAGCGGTGACCGTTGGATGTTAATCCAACGGCCGTGCTGCTTCTTCAATATCTGATCTTCTTGCTCCAGCCGCCCAAACCAGCTCCGGTGGGACTGCCTGCTCCCGCCTCCCGTGGCCGGCTGTGCTGCCGCACAGGCCGCACCGCCGCACCCTACTTCATTGCTGGCCAGGCCATTCCTCTACTCACCCACACCTCCTGTTATTTTCCGGCGACGGCAGCCGGACGAGTAAACCCTCGTACTCCCCACCGCGTGGGCAACCATTGCCGAGTCTTCCCGGCTCCGTGTCGTTCCCTTCCTAGGCCTCGCCGTCGTCCACCGCCATGGTGCTCTCGGCGCGGCCTGGTCAACATGGATAACGAACGACATCCATCGGCCATGGATTGTACGCGCAAAATAATGATTCCTCCACCTGACAGCTGGGACCCACCGGAAGGGCCTCTGTATTTTGTGAAAAAAACGTTCCCCCCGCTGACATGTCGGACCCACCAGCTATATCTTCGCACGCAAGGAAGTGCCTCCTTATTACGCACAAAAAAATGAATACCCCCCTGCTAGGTGGGACCCACCATAGTGGGAGGATGACTTGTGGGCCAACTAAGTTGACGGGGACGAAGGGCTTTGTCAACTTAGTCAATATGAACGATTCTAGCTCCAGTGACCGTACGATGTCCATCCAACGGCCGTAGTGCTTCTTCAACCTCTGGTCTTCTTGCTCCAGCCGCCCAAAGCAGCGCCGGTCGTGCCGCATGCTCCTGCCTCACCGCCCGCTACTATTCCCACCGCTGGCCAGGCCCTGCGGCGACGGCAGCCTCACACCACAGCCGAACCAGTGAACCCTCGTACTCCTCTCCGCGCGGGCTTCCACTTCCGCGTCTTCCTCGGCTATGCGTCGTCCCCTTCCTAGGCCTCGCCTTCATCCACCGCCGTGCTGCTCTCGGCACGGCCTGGTCAACGTGGTCAAGGAACGACTTCCATCCGACGTGGACTGTACGTGGAGAGGCTGACAGCTGGGTCCACGGCCATAGCAAGGAAGTGCCTCCTTATTACGCAGAAAATAATGATTCCTCCACCTGACAGCTGGGACACATCTGACGGGCCACTGTATTTCACAGAAAAAACGTTTCCCCCTAACTGCTGGGACCCACCAGCTTCATCTTCGCATGCAAGGAAGTGCGTCCGGGCAAAAAAAATGATACGCCCCCTGACTGCTGGGACCCACCAGCTACACCTTCGTATGCAAGGAAGTGCGTCCGGGCAAAAAAAACGATTTGCCCCCTGACTGTTGGGACCCACCGGCTACATCTTCGCACGCAAGGAAGTGCGTCCGGGCAAAAAAACGATTCGCCCCCCTGACTGTTGGGACCCACCAGCTACATCTTCGCAGGCGAGGAAGTGCCTGACAGTCGGCACCCACCTGGTCGAAGCGTACGTAGCGTTGTCATTCTGGTCGTGAACGTGTACGTACATACTGGTCGATGTAGAGGTGTGCACGTGTCGTAGTAGAGGCGCGCACGTGTCGTAGTAGAGGCGCGCACGTAGCATGTACACGTATGTACAGTGGCTAGGGTGCAAGAAAGAAAATACGACCACGTATGTGTACATATGGGCGGGGTCTTGAACGCCTACTCGCGCATACGTACGGCAAGGGCTCGTGTACATGGCTGGGTCGGAACGGAGAAACAACGTCATCGTCATGTTCATGGGGAGGCAACACAATGCGTCGTGTTCATGCGGAGGCAACGGAATGCGTCGTGTTCATCGGGAGGCAACGGAATGCGTCGTGTTCATCGGGAGGCAACGGAACGCGTGGGAGCCAACCGGCTGGGTCGGAACGGAATGCGTGGTCGTGTTCATCGGGAGGGCTTGGACGGAACAGGCGATGGAAACGAGGCCTGGCGTACCGCAAAACGGAGGAAACAGACCTCCTATGTTCGGAACGGCGTCCTGTTGCTCGGGAGGGGTGTGGCGTACCGCAAAACGGAGGAAACGGACCTCCTACGGTCAAAACGGGGGTCCTGTTGATCGGGAGGGGTGTAGCGTACCGCAAAACGGACAAAACGGACCTCCTACGGTCGAAACGGTGGTCCT
>NC_057796.1:170960460-170983719 GCF_018294505.1 Triticum aestivum
CCAATCGATCGTCTTCAGTTAGCGGCAGTAGCGAAGGAATCGCTCGATCTGGTTCAGTTAACAGCCATCGATCGATCGCTCGGGTTCAGTAACGCATAGCCTGCAGTGCAATCGCTCGGGTTCAGTTAGAGCCCAACGCCTCGCTCGGGTTCAGTTAGAGCCAAGCCTCACACACACGCGCGTACGTGTACGAGAGAAACGCGCATCGCTCGGCCCCCGACCTCCCACCGTAACCGGGAATGTCACATCCCTAGTTCTGGTATGACCTAGACTAGCTAGTCATGTGTGCATCATGTTTAAATTCCATTTAAATTTGAAGTGGGGATTTGTGAAACCCTCAGAATCATTTCTGGAAATGACCCAGATAAAAATTGCTCCAAAAGGGTCCAAGAAAATGTTCATGTTGCTCTCTGAAAATATTGGACAGAGATAAAAATCAAACCAATATTTTTAGGAGCTCATAAGTATTTATCTTGGCCATTTGGAATTAACGCAGTAATTATTTGCATTGGATATATATATGTTATATATTTTATATATGTCCAAAAATTCTGAATTTTGGTGAGGGGCTTTGGATTAATCCCTTAGGTCCCTGCAAAAATTGACAGAAGTAAATAAAATGATTTAGTATTAATATTATATCAAAACAAATGTCAGAAAAATAGAAAAGAAAAAGAAATGGAAAGCTTACTTGGCGCCCTGTAGCCATCTGGCGGCTCAGCCGGCCCAGCGGTGCGGCCCACTGGCCCAACCGCCAACCGTCGTCCTCCTGGCGACGACAGAAGGACAGGGGCACTCGCCGACGCGCGCGGCCACACGTCCGGCCACGGCCACGTCTACCCGGCACCTCCTGCTTCTCCCCCTCGTCGCCTGGAATGCCCGGACGTCGCCACGCGCCGCCCCGCACCTCTATCGCTCTCTCCTGTGCCCATTCTCTCTTCCCCCTCGCTCTCTTTCTCACAGCCAAGCGCTGCCGTCGCCACCGGCCACCGTTGCCGTAGCCACCGCCACCCCCTCGCCTCTCCGGCATGCCCAGGAGCTCCGTCTCCTCGCTCTGAAGCCCTCCGCCGAGCCACGCAAGCCAGAGCGCCCCGTGGAGCCGTCGCCATCGCCATCTTCGCCTCCGGCCGCCCGAGATCGGCGACGACATTCCGGCCACACCAGTGCTTCCCCGAGCTCACGCACGACGCCATCGAGACCGCCGTGAGCTCTCCTCCGCTTCCACTCCTTCCCCGTGCTCGATTTCGTGCCGTAGCCACGCTAGCCGCCGGACCCGAGCAGTCGCGCCGCCGTGGTACCTCCCCGTCATGGCCAGAGCCACCGCAGCCCGCGCCTGCACCTGCCACCGCGCTCTGCAGCCTCCCAGAAGGCCAACACCGCCGCCCGCAGCTCCTGCCGTGCCCTACAGCACCCGCGTGCACTCGGCTGAACTCCGGCCGCCGCCTCGAGCTTGTTTCCGACGACCTCCGGCCACCCCCGTCTGTCCTCGCCTGTGGTCTCCGCCGCCCAAATGGTCACCGGAGCGACGGTCCCGAGCCCCTCCGCCGCGTTCGCCCTCGCCGGCGACTAATCGCCGGTCAAACCGGGTCAACCACGCTAACTAACCCCCCTGTGACACTGACCAGTGGGCCCCAGCGCGCACTAACCTTAATTAGATTAGAATAACCCCCCTGTTTAACCCTGTGACACTGACGTGTGGACCCCACACGTCAGGTTTGACCCAGTCAGCGCTGTTGACTTGCTGACGCAAGCATGACGCAATGCTGATGCAGTTATTTATTTTCTGGATTTAAATTAAATCAGGAAATTCCAGAAAATGATATAAACTTCTAAAAATCATACAAATTCAACCGTAGCTCAGATTTAAATAATTTATATATGAAAAATGATCAGAAAAATTCAAGCTATCCATCTGTGCCATTTTCATGCATGACATACCAACCTATACATGCTGTATATATGAAAACACACTTATGGCATTTAAAGGGACTTATATTAGAGTTGCATTTGAACCTTTGGTTCAAATGGATCTCTTCCAAGTTGAATGCTAGTTGCATTAACTCAAACAGCATCACATCTACATGCCATGATCATGCATCATATTGTTGCATATGCCTTTTTATTGATTGTCGACAGCGTTCCTTCTCGATAGGTCCTGCTCCGAAGAGTGCTCGAGAGTACCTGTCTGAGGAGCGGTGGAACCCTGTTGATCTACCAGGCAAGCAAACCCCCTTTGTTCATTCCGATACAATCCTACTCTCTCGCTCCTGCTCTCTTTTACTGCATTAGGACAACAATGATTCAACTGCTACTTTATGCTGCGATAGTTGAACCCATTCCTCTGCATGACCTGTCATTGCCACAGTAAATAGTTGAAACCCACTAGCATGTGTAGGAGTTGTTTGAGCCATGTTGTGTTCCTACCATGCCTTGCCTGCTATTGCTTAGAGTTGTGTCAGGTCTGATTTATAGGGAATGAATTGGAGTGTTACAATATGTTCTGGTGCTGAGAGTTAAGTGAGTGAACGCGATTTGGTAAAGGTAGCGGTGAGAGGCCATGTAGGAGTACATGGTGGGTTGTCTCACTGGAACCGTCCTTAAGCACTGAGTTCTGTGTATGTTGTCCAATGACTAGCTACTACCCCACATTGGGTTCCGGTAACTCAACCCCTCTCGACTTATTAACCAACTTGATCTCTGTCCAGGAGTTGCAATTAGTTTCTAGTGTTTGTAGGTAGTGTTAGTAGTCTACCAAGTGGCACCCGGCCAGGTGGGCTTGGGACAGACTAGGCACAAGTGGCACGATGTACCAAGCGTAGATCCATCCAGCGAGGTGGGCTTGGGAACCCTGCACACATCGTTTGGGGCCGTGAGCGGCACCCCGGCCGGATCTCCTTGCGGATGGAACCCGAATAGGCGATAAACCTGGACTAGAGACTTGTGAGGTTAGTCAGGTCGTGGCCGACACCCTCGCCAGGCTTCCGCTTGAAGGTTGCCGAGATACATGACGTGTACATGGCGGTAAGTGGCGAGAGCGTGTGTGAAGCAGTACACCCCTGCAGGGTTATCATGATCTATTCGAATAGCCGTGTCCTCGGTTATGGACTTCTTGGATGCTTACGTGGTACATAGACAACTTGAAGTGGATACTCTAAAATGCTCAAGATAAGTGTGAGTGCTATGGATGGCTTCTCGTAGTGAGACGGGAATGAATCCATAGTGGTGTATTGAGGTGGTGATTAGTGGACTCGTGTGCGCCTTCTTACCTCAAAGAAGTTTCTCGTAGTCGTAGAACAGGATAGCCACTGAGTCAAAGCTGGATGCTGCAACTAAACCCCACACTACCTTCTTGATACAAATGTATGTATGATAGGATCTGATGTAAGTCTTGCTGAGTACCTTTGTACTCATGTTTGCCTTATTTATGTTTTTGCAGTGGAGACTTCAGTCTTACTAGTAGTTCCGCTTGGACTTCGATGAGTAGCTTGTACCTCAGCTACGATCTTGTACCCTTGGGAAGGGCTTGTAGATAGTCAGGCTTCTCAGCCTTTTCTTTTGTAGTTGTCTGTACTCAGACATGTAATGCTTCCGTTGCTTGTATGCTCTGAATGATGGGTCCTGTGACCCCTGTTTGTACTTAATGCTATGTGGCTCTTCTGGGCCTTGTATCTATATGAGTTTGCGTTATGTTGTGATGCCATGTTGTACAGCACATACTTGCATGTTATGCGTACGTGTAACGTGTATTGCTATGTGTGGGATCCGACAACCTAGTTGTCTATCCTTGGTAGCCTCTCTTATGGGGAAATGTAGTCTAGTGCTTCCACCGAGCCATGGTAGTCCGCTACAGCCCGGTTTACCGGAGTCGTGCTAGCCCAGCACTACTGCTCCGGAACACTTAGACTGGCCAGCATGTGATTCACTTCGTTCCTGTGTCTGTCCCTTCGGGGAAATGTCACGCGGTGACATCCGGAGTCCTGCCTAGCCTGCTACAGCCCGGGTTCCCGGAGTCCTGTTAGCCCAGTGCTACAGCCCGGATTCACACGCTGCTGACCGACATGCTCGATGTTGTTTCATGTATGCCTGTCCCCGTAAGTTAGTGCCACTTTGGGTTCACGACTAGTCATGTCGGCCCGGGTTCTCTATCATATGGATGCTAGCGACACTATCATATACGTGAGCCAAAAGGCGCAAACGGTCCCGGGCCATGGTAAGGCGACACCCGTGGGAATACCGTGCGTGAGGCCGCAAAGTGATATGAGGTGTTACATGCTAGATCGGTGTGACTTAGAATCAGGGTCCCGACAGCTTTGGTATCAGAGCCTGACTTCCTGTAGGATTTCCAAGCCAACCTGGTCGAAGTTGAGTCTAGAAATTCTTTAGTTATGTAAGGGAATTGATTGTGTAAGGGAACGTAAGGCTCTTTTTACTTCTTTTACCTCATGCCCTTCTGATCTGAGTCATCCTATCTCTCCTACGAGGTTAAGGAACTAGGCTTCCTCTTCTGTCTATCAGGATCATGTGTTACTTCTCCGTAGTCTCTTAGGATTGGTTGATCAGAGTCATATCCCAGTTCGAGTACCTCCGGTGTAGCCTGTTTAGTAATATCTCAGAACCTTGAGTGACGATGTTGAGTATGGTGCTACCCCGCCTTTTGCAGAATGTCCCATTTTGAGAATTTTACTGCCGTTATGCTGCCGGATTTGTCCTAGGAGTTTGAGAGATACTAAATTTCCTTATGCTACATGTTGCATCCTATAGTTGTTGTTGACCCCGTCCTTGGTTCCGTTTCTCAGGATGTCATCAGTTAACCGAAGTTCTGTTGCTCGTTGCCTGAACCACGGAGGTGGCAGGGATGAGGAGGATCCTCCCGACCAGCCTTCGCTGGCAGAGTTTATGTTAGAGATGGAGAGGAACAAGCATGAGTCTAACCGCTTGTTAGCACGTATCGAGGAGAACACCGCACCTCAGTGCAAAGAGTCAGCGACCATCTATGATTTCATTGGTTTGAAACCACCTACCTTCCATCATTCCATTGAACCACTCGATGCAGATGACTGGCTCCGTAGTATCACACACAAGCTGCGTTCTGCGAACGTAGCTGAAGGTGACAAGGTCACTTATGCTGCATATCACCTGGAAGGTCCTGCTAGTCTTTGGTGGCAGAACTATGAGGCTATGCTTCCAGCTGGCCAGATACCGACCTGGAGAGATTTCACTGAGGCTTTTCGCGAGCATCACATTCCTCAGGCTCTCATTGACCGCAAGAGAGAAGAGTTCTGTAGTTTTACCTAGGGTAAGATGGCTGTTGATGCTTACAGTAGAGAGTTTGAGAATCTCGCCCGCTATGCTACAGAAGAAGTGTCCATGGACGCTAAGAAGCAGGCTAGGTTCCGGAAGGGTCTCAACCCCAAGTTGCATCGAGATCTCCACCTGCACCATTGCAATACATTCCAGGCTCTTGTGAACAAGGCCATTAATGCGGAGACAGCTCAGCTCACCTACGAGGAGTCTCGTAAGCACACCCGTGATTTGGGTTCTTCCTCCGGTTCTAGTTCTCAGAAGCGCCGGATTTGGATTCCGAACTCTGCTCTTCCACCCGGTTATACCCCGAGACCATCTTATGTGGCGCCTCACCCAGTTCAGCCATATGCTCCACCCAGGCCTATTGGTGGACCGCCTGCCAACGCGGGTCCACGTCCTACCTCCAAGATTTGTTACAAGTACGGAGAGCCAGGCCACACCGCCCGTATTTGCACTCAGACCCATGTTGCTCCACCCCAGCCCGAGAAGTCTGTTGGCCGTGGTAAGCCATCACGTAAGATGATCAGTACCAAGTCAGCTCCCACTGAATGTGGACGTGTGCATCACGTCTCAGCTAAAGACGCTCAGGATGATCCAGATGTCGTTCTTGGTACACTCCTTGTAAACTGTCATCCAGCTTCGGTTCTATTTGATACTGGGGCGTCTCATTCCTTCATTTCCGAAAGTTATGCCCGCTTGCACGACATGTCATTTAATGATATGCCCTCCCCACTACTCATTCAAACTCCTGGATCCAAATGGCAAACTTCCAGGATAAGTTATGGCAATGAAATACATGTTGACAGACTTGTATTCCTAGCTTCCTTGATATCTCTCAAGTCTTCAGATATTAACATCATCTTGGGTATGGACTGGATGAAAGCTCATTATGCCAAGATTGATTGTTACACCCGGTCTGTTCAGCTCACACACCCATCTGGCAAGATAGTCACTGTCTCCACCAGAATTGCAAAGCGTTAGCTTTATTCTCTTAATGCCAGCCCTCTTCCAGACCTTGAGGATATCCTGGTAGTCCGTGACTTTCCGGATGTCTTTCCAGAAGAACTGCCAGGTATTCCACCTGACAGGGATGTAGAGTTTGTCATAGATCTTATCCCAGGAACCGCCCCAATCTCTAGGAGACCTTACAAGATGGCACCCTTAGAGCTAGCCGAGCTTAAGAAACAACTCGATGAATCCTTGCAAAAGGGTTTCATCCGTCCTAGTTCTTCTCCCTGGGCTTGCCCCGTCCTCTTCGTCAAGAAGAAGGATGGTACGGACCGGATGGTTGTAGATTATCGTCCCATTAATTTGGTCACGATAAAGAACAAGTATCCGCTCCCCAGGATCAACGACCTGTATGATCAGCTCGCCGGATCCTCAGTATTTTCCAAGATGGATTTGAGGTTAGGCTACCATCAAATCAAGATTAGAAATGGGGACATTCCTAAGACGTCTTTTGTCACTCGTTATGGCCAGTACGAGTACACCGTCATGTCTTTCGGTCTAACCAATGCTCCAGCCACATTCTCCCGCTTGATGAACTCGATCTTCATGGAGTACTTAGATAAGTTCGTCATGGTTTACCTCGATGATATCCTTATTTACTCAAAGAACGAGGAAGAGCATGCCGAACGTCTTAGACTTGTGTTAGAAAAACTTAGAGAGCACCGCCTTTATGCCAAGTCCTCCAAGTGCGAATTTTGGTTGCCAGAAGTGACCTACCTAGGCCACGTGATCTCTGGTAAGGGCATTGCTGTCAATCCTGAGAGAGTTCAGGCCGTTCTTGATTGGACTCCACCTGAAACAGGTAAACAAGTTAGAAGTTTCCTTGGTCTAGCCATTTATTGTCGCCGCTTCGTTGAAAACTTCTACAAAGTAGCCAAACCCCTCACGGAACTTCTCAAGAAGGATAAAAAGTTTGAGTGGTCCCCACAGTGTGAATACAGTTTTCAGGAACTGAAAAGACGCCTGACTTCTGCCCCCATACTTGTGCCACCGGATTTCACTAAAGACTTTGTTATCTACTGTGACGCCTCACGACAGGGACTAGGCTGCATTCTTATGCAGGATCGTCATGTGATTGCCTATGCATCTCGACAATTGCATCCACATGAGGAGAATTATCCCACACATGATCTAGAGCTTGCAGCCGTAGTCTATGCTCTTAAGACATGGCGACATTACCTTCTCGGTAAACGTTGCGAGATTTACACCGATCACCAGAGTCTCAAGTATATTTTCACCCAACCAGATTTGAACCTTAGGCAAAGACGTTGGTTGGAGTTGATCTCAGATTACGACTTAGGGATTACCTACACCCCAGGCAAGGGCAATGTCATGGCTGATGCGCTAAGTCGTAAGTCCTATTGCAACAATCTTATGTTGCAGCAGGGCCAACCACTTCTCCATGAGGAATTCTGTAAGCTTAACCTTCACATTGCTCCTCAAGGATTCCTTTCTACCTTGGTGGCGAAGCCTACTCTTGTGGATCATATCATAGAAGCCCAGAAGCATGATACGGGGATTACCCGGATCAAGAGAAACATTGCCAAGGGTATTGCTGGTAGTTTCTCTATAGATGATCGAGGTGTTGTTCTCTTCGAGAACCGTCTGGTGGTTCCCAAGAAGCAACATCTTCGGCAATTGATCCTTAAGGAGGCGCATGAATCCCCTCTCACGATTCATCCCGGTAGTACTAAGATGTATCAGGACCTACGCCAGAGGTTCTGGTGGACTAGGATGAAGAGAGAAATTGCTGAGTTCATAGCTAACTATGACGTTTGTCGTCGCGTTAAGGCAGAGCATCAAAGGCCTGCTGGCACCCTTCAACCTTTAGCCATTCCTGAGTGGAAATGGGATAAAGTTGGTATGGACTTCATCACCGGCTTTCCCAGGACCAAGAAAGGGAATAACACTATCTTCGTAGTCATTGATCGTCTTTTCAAAGTGGCTCACTTCCTACCTGTTCGAGAGAGTATCACTGCTAGTCAGCTCGCTGACTTATATATTTCTCGAATAGTGTCACTTCATGGTGTTCCACTAGAGATCAATTCAGACCGTGGTAGTCTCTTCACTTCTCATTTCTGGGAGAGTTTCCAAACTGCCATGGGCACCCGTCTTTCCTTCAGTACCGCTTTCCACCCTCAATCAAGTGGTCAGGTGGAAAGGGTCAACCAAATTCCCGAAGACATGCTTAGAGCTTGCATTATCTCATTCAGTATGTATTGGGAGAAATGCCTACCTTTCGCCGAGTTTGCTTATAACAATAGCTACCAATCCAGTCTTAAGAAAGCTCCTTTCGAGATTCTGTATGGACGAAGATGTCGAACACCTTTGAACTGGTCAGAAACCGGTGAAAGACAATTCTTTGGACCGGACATGATCCAGGAAGCAGAAGAGCAAGTTCGCATCATTCGTGAGAATTTGCAAACAGCCCAGTCTCGTCAAAAGAGCCGGTATGACCGCCATCATAAGGAAGTGGCTTATGAAGTTGGCGACAAGGCTTACCTTCGGGTTACTCCTCTAAAGGGTACCATCGATTCGGTATCAAGGGCAAGTTGGCTCCTCGTTATATTGGTCCGTTCCTCATTCTCGCTAAACGAGGAGAGGTTGCCTACCAGTTGGAACTACCCCCACATCTTTCTCGAGTCCATGATGTCTTCCACGTCTCTCAACTCAGGCGTTGCTTCTCGGATCCCATCCGCGGAGTGGACCACGAAACGCTTGATCTCCAAGATAACCTCACATATCGAGAGTACCCTATTCGCATTCTTGATCAAGCAGAGCGTGTCACCTGACGTCAGAACATCAAGTTTCTCAAGGTTCAGTCGTCTCATCATTCCGAGAGAGAAGCTACTTGGGAGCGAGAAGATCGTCTTTGACTGGAGTACCCCACCTTCTTTCCATCGGCCCCTGAATCTCGGGACGAGATTCTTTCAAGTGGGGGCGAATTGTCACATCCCTAGTTCTGGTATGACCTAGACTAGCTAGTCATGTGTGCATCATGTTTAAATTCCATTTAAATTTGAAGTGGGGATTTGTGAAACCCTCAGAATCATTTCTGGAAATGACCCAGATAAAAATTGCTCCAAAAGGGTCCAAGAAAATGTTCATGTTGCTCTCTGAAAATATTGGACAGATATAAAAATCAAACCAATATTTTTAGGAGCTCATAAATATTTATCTTGTCCATTTGGAATTAACGCAGTAATTATTTGCATTGGATATATATATGTTATATATTTTATATATGTCCAAAAATTCTGAATTTTGGTGAGGGGCTTTGGATTAATCCCTTAGGTCCCTGCAAAAATTGACAGAAGTAAATAAAATGATTTAGTATTAATATTAAATCAAAACAAATGTCAGAAAAATAGAAAAGAAAATGAAATGGAAAGCTTACTTGGCGCCCTGTAGCCATCTGGCGGCTCAGCCGGCCCAGCGGTGCGGCCCACTGGCCCAACCGCCAACCGTCGTCCTCCTGGCGACGACAGAAGGACAAGGGTACTCGCCGACGCGCGCGGCCACACGTCCGGCCACGGCCACGTCTACCCGGCACCTCCTGCTTCTCCCCCTCGTCGCCTGGAATGCCCGGACGTCGCCACGCGCCGCCCCGCACCTCTATCGCTCTCTCCCGTGCCCATTCTCTCTTCCCCCTCGCTCTCTTTCTCACAGCCAAGCGCTGCCGTCGCCACCGGCCACCGTTGCCGTAGCCACCGCCACCCCCTCGCCTCTCCGGCATGCCCAGGAGCGCCGTCTCCTCGCTCTGAAGCCCTCCGCCGAGCCACGCAAGCCGGAGCGCCCCGTGGAGCCGTCGCCATCGCCATCTTCGCCTCCGGCCGCCCGAGATCGGCGACGACATTCCGGCCACACCAGTGCTTCCCCGAGCTCACGCACGACGCCATCGAGACCGCCGTGAGCTCTCCTCCGCTTCCACTCCTTCCCCGTGCTCGATTTCGTGCCGTAGCCATGCTAGCCGCCGGACCCGAGCAGTCGCGCCGCCGTGGTACCTCCCCGTCATGGCCAGAGCCACCGCAGCCCGCGCCTGCACCTGCCACCGCGCTCTGCAGCCTCCCAGAAGGCCAACACCGCCGCCCGCAGCTCCTGCCGTGCCCTACAGCACCCGCGTGCACTCGGCTGAACTCCGGCCGCCGCCTCGAGCTTGTTTCCGACGACCTCCGGCCACCCCCGTCTGTCCTCGCCTGTGGTCTCCGCCGCCCAAATGGTCACCGGAGCGATGGTCCCGAGCCCCTCCGCCGCGTTCGCCCTCGCCGGCGACTAATCGCCGGTCAAACCGGGTCAACCACGCTAACTAACCCCCCTGTGACACTGACCAGTGGGCCCCAGCGCGCACTAACCTTAATTAGATTAGAATAACCCCCCTGTTTAACCCTGTGACACTGACATGTGGACCCCACACGTCAGGTTTGACCCAGTCAGCGCTGTTGACTTGCTGACGCAAGCATGACGCAATGCTGATGCAGTTATTTATTTTCTGGATTTAAATTAAGTCAGGAAATTCCAGAAAATGATATAAACTTCTAAAAATCATACAAATTCAACCGTAGCTCAGATTTAAATAATTTATATATGAAAAATGATCAGAAAAATTCAAGCTATCCATCTGTGCCATTTTCATGCATGACATACCAACCTATACATGCTGTATATATGAAAACACACTTATGGCATTTAAAGGGACTTATATTAGAGTTGCATTTGAACCTTTGGTTCAAATGGATCTCTTCCAAGTTGAATGCTAGTTGCATTAACTCAAACAGCATCACATCTACATGCCATGATCATGCATCATATTGTTGCATATGCCTTTTTATTGATTGTCGACAGCGTTCCTTCTCGATAGGTCCTGCTCCGAAGAGTGCTCGAGAGTACCTGTCTGAGGAGCGGTGGAACCCTGTTGATCTACCAGGCAAGCAAACACCCTTTGTTCATTCCGATACAATCCTACTCTCTCGCTCCTGCTCTCTTTTACTGCATTAGGACAACAATGATTCAACTGCTACTTTATGCTGCGATAGTTGAACCCATTCCTCTGCATGACCTGTCATTGCCACAGTAAATAGTTGAAACCCACTAGCATGTGTAGGAGTTGTTTGAGCCATGTTGTGTTCCTACCATGCCTTGCCTGCTATTGCTTAGAGTTGTGTCAGGTCTGATTTATAGGGAATGAATTGGAGTGTTACAATATGTTCTGGTGCTGAGAGTTAAGTGAGTGAACGTGATTTGGTAAAGGTAGCGGTGAGAGGCCATGTAGGAGTACATGGTGGGTTGTCTCACTGGAACCGTCCTTAAGCACTGAGTTCTGTGTATGTTGTCCAATGACTAGCTACTACCCCACATTGGGTTCCGGTAACTCAACCCCTCTCGACTTATTAACCAACTTCATCTCTGTCCAGGAGTTGCAATTAGTTTCTAGTGTTTGTAGGTAGTGTTAGTAGTCTACCAAGTGGCACCCGGCCAGGTGGGCTTGGGACAGACTAGGCACAAGTGGCACGATGTACCAAGCGTAGATCCATCCAGCGAGGTGGGCTTGGGAACCCTGCACACATCGTTTGGGGCCGTGAGCGGCACCCCGGCCGGATCTCCTTGCGGATGGAACCCGAATAGGCGATAAACCTGGACTAGAGACTTGTGAGGTTAGTCAGGTCGTGGCCGACACCCTCGCCAGGCTTCCGCTTGAAGGTTGCCGAGATACATGACGTGTACATGGCGGTAAGTGGCGAGAGCGTGTGTGAAGCAGTACACCCCTGCAGGGTTATCATGATCTATTCGAATAGCCGTGTCCTCGGTTATGGACTTCTTGGATGCTTACGTGGTACATAGACAACTTGAAGTGGATACTCTAAAATGCTCAAGATAAGTGTGAGTGCTATGGATGGCTTCTCGTAGTGAGACGGGAATGAATCCATAGTGGTGTATTGAGGTGGTGATTAGTGGACTCGTGTGCGCCTTCTTACCTCAAAGAAGTTTCTCGTAGTCGTAGAACAGGATAGCCACTGAGTCAAAGCTGGATGCTGCAACTAAACCCCACACTACCTTCTTGATACAAATGTATGTATGATAGGATCTGATGTAAGTCTTGCTGAGTACCTTTGTACTCATGTTTGCCTTATTTATGTTTTTGCAGTGGAGACTTCAGTCTTACTAGTAGTTCCGCTTGGACTTCGATGAGTAGCTTGTACCTCAGCTACGATCTTGTACCCTTGGGAAGGGCTTGTAGATAGTCAGGCTTCTCAGCCTTTTCTTTTGTAGTTGTCTGTACTCAGACATGTAATGCTTCCGTTGCTTGTATGCTCTGAATGATGGGTCATGTGACCCCTGTTTGTACTTAATGCTATGTGGCTCTTCTGGGCCTTGTATCTATATGAGTTTGCGTTATGTTGTGATGCCATGTTGTACAGCACATACTTGCATGTTATGCGTACGTGTAATGTGTATTGCTATGTGTGGGATCCGACAACCTAGTTGTCTATCCTTGGTAGCCTCTCTTATGGGGAAATGTAGTCTAGTGCTTCCACCGAGCCATGGTAGTCCGCTACAGCCCGGTTTACCGGAGTCGTGCTAGCCCAGCACTACTGCTCCGGAACACTTAGACTGGCCAGCATGTGATTCACTTCGTTCCTGTGTCTGTCCCTTCGGGGAAATGTCACGCGGTGACATCTGGAGTCCTGCCTAGCCTGCTACAGCCCGGGTTCCCGGAGTCCTGTTAGCCCAGTGCTACAGCCCGGATTCACACGCTGCTGACCGACATGCTCGATGTTGTTTCATGTATGCCTGTCCCCGTAAGTTAGTGCCACTTTGGGTTCACGACTAGTCATGTCGGCCCGGGTTCTCTATCATATGGATGCTAGCGACACTATCATATACGTGAGCCAAAAGGCGCAAACGGTCCCGGGCCATGGTAAGGCGACACCCGTGGGAATACCGTGCGTGAGGCCGCAAAGTGATATGAGGTGTTACATGCTAGATCGGTGTGACTTAGAATCAGGGTCCCGACAGCTTTGGTATCAGAGCCTGACTTCCTGTAGGATTTCCAAGCCAACCTGGTCGAAGTTGAGTCTAGAAATTCTTTATTTATGTAAGGGAATTGATTGTGTAAGGGAACGTAAGGCTCTTTTTACTTCTTTTACCTCATGCCCTTCTGATCTGAGTCATCCTATCTCTCCTACGAGGTTAAGGAACTAGGCTTCCTCTTCTGTCTATCAGGATCACGTGTTACTTCTCCGTAGTCTCTTAGGATTGGTTGATCAGAGTCATATCCCAGTTCGAGTACCTCCGGTGTAGCCTGTTTAGTAATATCTCAGAACCTTGAGTGACGATGTTGAGTATGGTGCTACCCCGCCTTTTCCAGAATGTCCCATTTTGAGAATTTTACTGCCGTTATGCTGCCGGATTTGTCCTAGGAGTTTGAGAGATACTAAATTTCCTTATGCTACATGTTGCATCCTATAGTTGTTGTTGACCCCGTCCTTGGTTCCGTTTCTCAGGATGTCATCAGTTAACCGAAGTTCTGTTGCTCGTTGCCTGAACCACGGAGGTGGCAGGGATGAGGAGGATCCTCCCGACCAGCCTTCGCTGGCAGAGTTTATGTTAGAGATGGAGAGGAACAAGCATGAGTCTAACCGCTTGTTAGCACGTATCGAGGAGAACACCGCACCTCAGTGCAAAGAGTCAGCGACCATCTATGATTTCATTGGTTTGAAACCACCTACCTTCCATCATTCCATTGAACCACTCGATGCAGATGACTGGCTCCGTAGTATCACACACAAGCTGCGTTCTGCGAACGTAGCTGAAGGTGACAAGGTCACTTATGCTGCATATCACCTGGAAGGTCCTGCTAGTCTTTGGTGGCAGAACTATGAGGCTATGCTTCCAGCTGGCCAGATACCGACCTGGAGAGATTTCACTGAGGCTTTTCGCGAGCATCACATTCCTCAGGCTCTCATTGACCGCAAGAGAGAAGAGTTCTGTAGTTTTACCTAGGGTAAGATGGCTGTTGATGCTTACAGTAGAGAGTTTGAGAACCTCGCCCGCTATGCTACAGAAGAAGTGTCCATGGACGCTAAGAAGCAGGCTAGGTTCCGGAAGGGTCTCAACCCCAAGTTGCATCGAGATCTCCACCTGCACCATTGCAATACATTCCAGGCTCTTGTGAACAAGGCCATTAATGCGGAGACAGCTCAGCTCACCTACGAGGAGTCTCGTAAGCACACCCGTGATTTGGGTTCTTCCTCCGGTTCTAGTTCTCAGAAGCGCCGGATTTGGATTCCGAACTCTGCTCTTCCACCCGGTTATACCCCGAGACCATCTTATGTGGCGCCTCACCCAGTTCAGCCGTATGCTCCACCCAGGCCTATTGGTGGACCGCCTGCCAACGCGGGTCCACGTCCTACCTCCAAGATTTGTTACAAGTACGGAGAGCCAGGCCACACCGCCCGTATTTGCACTCAGACCCATGTTGCTCCACCCCAGCCCGAGAAGTCTGTTGGCCGTGGTAAGCCATCACGTAAGATGACCAGTACCAAGTCAGCTCCCACTGAATGTGGACGTGTGCATCACGTCTCAGCTAAAGACGCTCAGGATGATCCAGATGTCGTTCTTGGTACACTCCTTGTAAACTGTCATCCAGCTTCGGTTCTATTTGATACTGGGGCGTCTCATTCCTTCATTTTCGAAAGTTATGCCCGCTTGCACGACATGTCATTTAATGATATGCCCTCCCCACTACTCATTCAAACTCCTGGATCCAAATGGCAAACTTCCAGGATAAGTTATGGCAATGAAATACATGTTGACAGACTTGTATTCCTAGCTTCCTTGATATCTCTCAAGTCTTCAGATATTAACATCATCTTGGGTATGGACTGGATGAAAGCTCATTATGCCAAGATTGATTGTTACACCCGGTCTGTTCAGCTCACACACCCATCTGGCAAGATAGTCACTGTCTCCACCAGAATTGCAAAGCGTTAGCTTTATTCTCTTAATGCCAGCCCTCTTCCAGACCTTGAGGATATCCTGGTAGTCCGTGACTTTCCGGATGTCTTTCCAGAAGAACTGCCAGGTATTCCACCTGACAGGGATGTAGAGTTTGTCATAGATCTTATCCCAGGAACCGCCCCAATCTCTAGGAGACCTTACAAGATGGCACCCTTAGAGCTAGCCGAGCTTAAGAAACAACTCGATGAATCCTTGCAAAAGGGTTTCATCCGTCCTAGTTCTTCTCCCTGGGCTTGCCCCGTCCTCTTCGTAAAGAAGAAGGATGGTACGGACCGGATGGTTGTAGATTATCGTCCCATTAATTTGGTCACGATAAAGAACAAGTATCCGCTCCCCAGGATCAACGACCTGTATGATCAGCTCGCCGGATCCTCAGTATTTTCCAAGATGGATTTGAGGTTAGGCTACCATCAAATCAAGATTAGAAATGGGGACATTCCTAAGACGTCTTTTGTCACTCGTTATGGCCAGTACGAATACACCGTCATGTCTTTCGGTCTAACCAATGCTCCAGCCACATTCTCCCGCTTGATGAACTCGATCTTCATGGAGTACTTAGATAAGTTCGTCATGGTTTACCTCGATGATATCCTTATTTACTCAAAGAACGAGGAAGAGCATGCCGAACGTCTTAGACTTGTGTTAGAAAAACTTAGAGAGCACCGCCTTTATGCCAAGTCCTCCAAGTGCGAATTTTGGTTGCCAGAAGTGACCTACCTAGGCCACGTGATCTCTGGTAAGGGCATTGCTGTCAATCCTGAGAGAGTTCAGGCCGTTCTTGATTGGACTCCACCTGAAACAGGTAAACAAGTTAGAAGTTTCCTTGGTCTAGCCATTTATTGTCGCCGCTTCGTTGAAAACTTCTCCAAAGTAGCCAAACCCCTCACGGAACTTCTCAAGAAGGATAAAAAGTTTGAGTGGTCCCCACAGTGTGAATACAGTTTTCAGGAACTGAAAAGACGCCTGACTTCTGCCCCCATACTTGTGCCACCGGATTTCACTAAAGACTTTGTTATCTACTGTGACGCCTCACGACAGGGACTAGGCTGCATTCTTATGCAGGATCGTCATGTGATTGCCTATGCATCTCGACAATTGCATCCACATGAGGAGAATTATCCCACACATGATCTAGAGCTTGCAGCCGTAGTCTATGCTCTTAAGACATGGCGACATTACCTTCTCGGTAAACGTTGCGAGATTTACACCGATCACCAGAGTCTCAAGTATATTTTCACCCAACCAGATTTGAACCTTAGGCAAAGACGTTGGTTGGAGTTGATCTCAGATTACGACTTAGGGATTACCTACACCCCAGGCAAGGGCAATGTCATGGCTGATGCGCTAAGTCGTAAGTCCTATTGCAACAATCTTATGTTGCAGCAGGGCCAACCACTTCTCCATGAGGAATTCTGTAAGCTTAACCTTCACATTGCTCCTCAAGGATTCCTTTCTACCTTGGTGGCGAAGCCTACTCTTGTGGATCATATCATAGAAGCCCAGAAGCATGATACGGGGATTACCCGGATCAAGAGAAACATTGCCAAGGGTATTGCTGGTAGTTTCTCTATAGATGATCGAGGTGTTGTTCTCTTCGAGAACCGTCTGGTGGTTCCCAAGAAGCAACATCTTCGGCAATTGATCCTTAAGGAGGCGCATGAATCCCCTCTCACGATTCATCCCGGTAGTACTAAGATGTATCAGGACCTACGCCAGAGGTTCTGGTGGACTAGGATGAAGAGAGAAATTGCTGAGTTCATAGCTAACTATGACGTTTGTCGTCGCGTTAAGGCAGAGCATTAAAGGCCTGCTGGCACCCTTCAACCTTTAGCCATTCCTGAGTGGAAATGGGATAAAGTTGGTATGGACTTCATCACCGGCTTTCCCAGGACCAAGAAAGGGAATAACACTATCTTCGTAGTCATTGATCGTCTTTTCAAAGTGGCTCACTTCCTACCTGTTCGAGAGAGTATCACTGCTAGTCAGCTCGCTGACTTATATATTTCTCGAATAGTGTCACTTCATGGTGTTCCACTAGAGATCAATTCAGACCGTGGTAGTCTCTTCACTTCTCATTTCTGGGAGAGTTTCCAAACTGCCATGGGCACCCGTCTTTCCTTCAGTACCGCTTTCCACCCTCAATCAAGTGGTCAGGTGGAAAGGGTCAACCAAATTCCCGAAGACATGCTTAGAGCTTGCATTATCTCATTCAGTATGTATTGGGAGAAATGCCTACCTTTCGCCGAGTTTGCTTATAACAATAGCTACCAATCCAGTCTTAAGAAAGCTCCTTTCGAGATTCTGTATGGACGAAGATGTCGAACACCTTTGAACTGGTCAGAAACCGGTGAAAGACAATTCTTTGGACCGGACATGATCCAGGAAGCAGAAGAGCAAGTTCGCATCATTCGTGAGAATTTGCAAACAGCCCAGTCTCGTCAAAAGAGCCGGTATGACCGCCATCATAAGGAAGTGGCTTATGAAGTTGGCGACAAGGCTTACCTTCGGGTTACTCCTCTAAAGGGTACCATCGATTCGGTATCAAGGGCAAGTTGGCTCCTCGTTATATTGGTCCGTTCCTCATTCTCGCTAAACGAGGAGAGGTTGCCTACCAGTTGGAACTACCCCCACATCTTTCTCGAGTCCATGATGTCTTCCACGTCTCTCAACTCAGGCGTTGCTTCTCGGATCCCATCCGCGGAGTGGACCACGAAACGCTTGATCTCCAAGATAACCTCACATATCGAGAGTACCCTATTCGCATTCTTGATCAAGCAGAGCGTGTCACCTGACGTCAGAACATCAAGTTTCTCAAGGTTCAGTCGTCTCATCATTCCGAGAGAGAAGCTACTTGGGAGCGAGAAGATCGTCTTTGACTGGAGTACCCCACCTTCTTTCCATCGGCCCCTGAATCTCGGGACGAGATTCTTTCAAGTGGGGGCGAATTGTCACATCCCTAGTTCTGGTATGACCTAGACTAGCTAGTCATGTGTGCATCATGTTTAAATTCCATTTAAATTTGAAGTGGGGATTTGTGAAACCCTCAGAATCATTTCTGGAAATGACCCAGATAAAAATTGCTCCAAAAGGGTCCAAGAAAATGTTCATGTTGCTCTCTGAAAATATTGGACAGATATAAAAATCAAACCAATATTTTTAGGAGCTCATAAATATTTATCTTGTCCATTTGGAATTAACGCAGTAATTATTTGCATTGGATATATATATGTTATATATTTTATATATGTCCAAAAATTCTGAATTTTGGTGAGGGGCTTTGGATTAATCCCTTAGGTCCCTGCAAAAATTGACAGAAGTAAATAAAATGATTTAGTATTAATATTAAATCAAAACAAATGTCAGAAAAATAGAAAAGAAAATGAAATGGAAAGCTTACTTGGCGCCCTGTAGCCATCTGGCGGCTCAGCCGGCCCAGCGGTGCGGCCCACTGGCCCAACCGCCAACCGTCGTCCTCCTGGCGACGACAGAAGGACAGGGGCACTCGCCGGCGCGCGCGGCCACGCATCCGGCCACGGCCACGTCTACCCGGCACCTCCTGCTTCTCCCCCTCGTCGCCTAGAATGCCCGGACGTCGCCACGAGCCGCCCCGCACCTCTATCGCTCTCTCCCGTGCCCATTCTCTCTTCCCCCTCGCTCTCTCTCACAGCCGAGCGCTGCCGTCGCCACCGGCCACCGTTGCCGTAGCCACCGCCTCCCCCTCGCCTCTCCGGCACGCCCAGGAGCGCCGTCTCCTCGCTCTGAAGCCCTCCGCCGAGCCACGCAAGCCGGAGCGCCCCGTGGAGCCGTGACCATCGCCATCTTCGCCTCCGGCCGCCCGAGATCGCCGACGACATTCCGGCCACACCAGTGCTTCCCCGAGCTCGCGCACGATGCCATCGAGACCGCCATGAGCTCTCCTCCGCTTCCACTCCTTCCCCGTGCTCGATTTCGTGCCGTAGCCACGCTAGCCGCCAGACCCGAGCAGTCGCGCTGCCGTGGTACCTCCCCATCGTGGCCAGAGCCACCGCAGCCCACGCCTGCACCTGCCACCGCGCTCTGCAGCCTCCCAGAAGGCCAACACCGCCGCCCGCAGCTCCTGCCGTGCCCTACAGCACCCGCGTGCACTCGGCCGAACTCCGGCCGCTGCCTCGAGATCGTTTCCGACGAGCTCCGGCCACCCCCGTCTCTCCCGCTTGCTTCAGATGACGCGGACGAGCGCTGGATCCTCGCCCGTGGTCTCCGCCGCCCAAATGGTCGCCGGAGCGACGGTCCCGAGTCCCTCCGCCGCGTTTGCCCTCGCCGGCGACTAATCGTCGGTCAAACCGGGTCAACCCCGCTAACTAACCCCCCCTGTGACACTGACCAGTGGGCCCCAACGCCCATTAACCTTAATTAGATTAGAATAACCCCCCTATTTAACCCTGTGACACTGACGTGTGGACCCCACACGTCAGGTTTGACCCAGTCAGCGCTGTTGACTTGCTGACGCAAGCATGACACAATGCTGATGCAGTTATTTATTTTCTGGATTTAAATTAAATCAGGAAATTCCAGAAAATGATATAAACTTCTAAAAATCATAGAAATTCAACCGTAGGTCAGATTTAAATAATTTATATATGAAAAATGATCAAAAAAATTCAAGCTATTCATCTGTGCCATTTTCATGCATGACAAACAAACCTATACATGCTGTATATATGAAAACACACTTATGGCATTTAAAGGGACTTATATTAGAGTTGCATTTGAAACTCAAACAGCATCACATCTACATGCCATGATCATGCATCATATTGTTGCATATGCCTTTTTATTGATTGTCGACACCGTTCCTTCTCGATAGGTCCTGCTCCGAAGAGTGCTCGAGAGTACCTGTCTGAGGAGCAGTGGAACCCTGTTGATCTAGCAGGCAAGCAAACCCTCTTTGTTCATTCCGATACAATCCTACTCTCTCGCTCCTGCTCTCTTTTACTGCATTAGGACAACAACGATTCAACATCTACTTTATGCTGCGGTAGTTGAACCCATTCCTCTGCATGACCTGTCATTGCCATAGTAAATAGTTGAAACCCACTAGCATGTGTAGGAGTTGTTTGAGCCATGTTGTGTTCCTACCATGCCTTGCCTGCTATTGCTTAGAGTTGTGTCAGGTCTGATTCATAGGGAATGAATTGGAGTGTTACGATATGTTCTGGTGCTGAGAGTTAAGTGAGTGAACACGATTTGGTAAAGGTAGCGGTGAGGGGCCATGTAGGAGTACATGGTGGGTTGTCTCACTGGAACCGTCCTTAAGCACTGAGTTCTGTGTATGTATTCCAATGACTAGCTACTACCACACATTGGGTTCCGGTAACTCGACCCCTCTCGACTTATTAACCAACTTGATCTTTGTCCAGGAGTTGCAATTAGTTTCTGGTGTTTGTAGGTAGTGTTAGTAGTCTACCAAGTGGCACCCGGCCAGGTGGGCTTGGGACAGACTAGGCACAAGTGGCACGGTGTACCAAGCGTAGATCCATCCAGCGAGGTGGGCTTGGGAACCCTACATACATCGTTTGGGGCCGTGAGCGACACCCCGGCCGGATCTCCTTGCGGATGGAACCCGAATAGGCGTAAACCTGGACTAGAGTCTTGTGAGGTTAGTCAGGTCGTGGCCGACACCCTCGCCAGGCTTCCACTTGAAGGTTGCCGAGGTACATGACGTGTACAAGGCGGTAAGTGGCGAGAGCGTGTGTGAAGCAGTACACCCCTGCAGGGTTATCATGATCTATTCGAATAGCCGTGTCCTCGGTTATGGACTTCTTAGATGCTTACGTGGTACATAGACAACTTGAAGTGGATACTCTAAAATGCTCAAGATAAGTGTGAGTGCTATGGATGGCTTCTCGTAGTGAGACGGGAATGAATCCATAGTGGTGTATTGAGGTGGTGATTAGTGGACTCGTGTGCGCCTTCTTACCTCAAAGAAGTTTCTCGTAGTCGTAGAACAGGATAGCCACTGAGTCAAAGCTGGCTTGCTGCAACTAAACCCCACACTACCTTCTTGATACAAATGCATGTATGATAGGATCTGATGTATGTCTTGCTGAGTACCTTTGTACTCATGTTTGCCTTATTTATGTTTTTGCAGTGGAGACTTCAGTCTTACTAGTAGTTCCGCTTGGACTTCGACGAGTAGCTTGTACCTCAGCTACGATCTTGTACCCTTGGGAGGGGCTTGTAGATAGTCAGGCTTCTCAGCCTTTTCTTTTGTAGTTGTCTGTACTCAGACATGTAATGCTTCCGTTGCTTGTATGCTCTGAATGATGGGTCATGTGACCCCTGTTTGTACTTAATGCTATGTGACTCTTCTGGGCCTTGTATCTATATGAGCTTGTGTTATGTTGTGATGCCATGTTGTACAGCACATACTTGCATGTTATGCGTACGTGTAACGTGTATTGCTATGTGTGGGATCCGACAACCTAGTTGTCTATCCTTGGTAGCCTCTCTTATGGGGAAATGTAGCCTAGTGCTTCCACCGAGCCATGGTAGTACGCTACAGCCCGGTTTACCGGAGTCCTGCTAGCCCAGCACTACTGCTCCGGAACACTTAGACTGGCCGGCACGTGATTCACTTCGTTCCTGTGTCTGTCCCTTCGGGGAAATGTCACGCGGTGACATCAGGAGTCCTGCCTAGCCTGCTACAGCCCGGGTTCCCGGAGTCCTGTTAGCCCAGTGCTACAGCCCGGATTCACACGCTGCTGACCGACATGCTCGATGTTGTTTCATGTATGCCTGTCCCCGTAAGTTAGTGCCACTTTGGGTTCACGACTAGTCATGTCGGCCCGGGTTCTCTGTCATATGGATGCTAGCGACACTATCATATACGTGAGCCAAAAGGCGAAAACGGTCCCGGGCCATGGTAAGGCAACACCCGTGGGAATACCGTGCGTGAGGCCGCAAAGTGATATGAGGTGTTACATGCTAGATCGGTGTGACTTAGAATCGGGGTCCCGATAGGGAACTCCCCGAAATTTTCCTCCCCCTCGCTTCTACCACGGTTTTTTCCGTCATGGACGGCCCAAAGAATGTCATGCAGCTGCGTCTCCGGCCCGCGCAGGACGAAAAGCCCATTTTCTGTCATGATTTTTTGTCATAGAAGTAGGAGCTCACCACATCTATGATGATACCGGGTTTTGTCACAATTATCGTCATAGAAGTGCCTGACAGTCGGCACCCACCTGGTCGAAGCGTACGTAGCGTTGTCATTCTGGTCGCGAACGTGTACGTACATACTGGTGGATGTAGACGCATGCACGTGTCGTAGTAGAGGCACACACGTGTCATAGTAGAGGCGCGCACGTAGCATGTACATGTATGTACAGTGGCTAGGGTGCAAGAAAGAAAATACGGCCATGTATGTGTACATACGAGAGGGGTCTCGAACGCCTACTTGTGCATACGTATGGCAAGGGCTCGTGTACATGGCTGGGTCGGAACGGAGAACCAACGTCATCGTCCTGTTCATGGGGAGGCAACGGAATGCGTCGTGTTCATGGGGAGGCAACGGAATGCGTCGTGTTCATCGGGAGGCAACGGAATGCGTCGTGTTCATCGGGAGGCAACGGAACGTGTGGGAGCCAACCGGCTGGGTCGGAACGGAATGCGTGGTCGTGTTCATCGGGAGGGCTTGGACGGAACAAGCGATGGAAACGAGGCCTGGCGTACCGCAAAACGGAGGAAACAGACCTCCTATGTTTGGAACGAGGTCCTGTTGATCGGGAGGGGTGTGGCGTACCGCAAAACGGAGGAAACGGACCTCCTACGGTCGAAACGGGGGTCCTGTTGATCGGGAGGGGTGTGGCGTACCGCAAAACGGACCTCCTACGGTCGGAACGGTGGTCCTGTTGATCAGGAGGGGTGTGGCGTACCGCAAAACGGACGAAA
>NC_057796.1:170984437-170985358 GCF_018294505.1 Triticum aestivum
GTCTTCAGTTAGCGGCAGTAGCGAAGGAATCGCTCGATCTGGTTCAGTTAACAGCCATCGATCGATCGCTCGGGTTCAGTAACACGTAGCCTGCAGTGCAATCGCTCGGGTTCAGTTAGAGCCAAGCCTCCCACACACGCGCGTACGTGTACGAGAGAAACGTGCATCGCTCGGCCCCCGACCTCCCACCTTAACCGGGAACTCCCCGAAATTTTCCTCCCCCTCGCTTCTACCACGGTTTTTTCCTTCATGGACGGCCCAAAGAATGTCATGCAGCTGTGGCTCCGGCCCGCGCAGGACGAAAAGCCCATTTTCTGTCATGATTTTTTGTCATAGAAGTAGGAACCCACCACATCTATGATGATACCGGGTTTTGTCACAATTATCGTCATAGAAGTGCCTGACAGTCGGCTCCCACCTGGTCGAAGCGTACGTAGCGTTGTCATTCTAGTTGCGAACGTGTATGTACATACTGGTCGATGTAGAGGCGTGCACGTGTCGTAGTAGAGGCGCGCACGTGTCGTAGTAGAGGCACGCACATAGCATGTACACGTATGTACAGTGGCTAGGGTGCAAGAAAGAAAATACGACCATGTATGTGTACATACGGGAGGGGTCTCGAACGCCTACTCGCGCATACGTACGGCAAGGGCTCTTGTACATGGCTGGGTCTGAACGGAGAAACAACGTCATCGTCCTGTTCATGGGGAGGCAACGGAATGCGTCGTGTTCATGGGGAGGCAACGGAATGCGTCGTGTTCATCGGGAGGCAACGGAATGCGTCGTGTTCATCGGGAGGCAACGGAACGCGTGGGAGCCAACCGGCTGGGTCGGAACGGAATGCGTGGTCGTGTTCATCGGGAGGGCTTGGACGGAACAGGCGATGGAAAGGAGGCCTGGCGTACCGCAAAATGGAGGAAA
>NC_057796.1:170985368-170986678 GCF_018294505.1 Triticum aestivum
GATACTGTTCATCTCCACCGTCGACCTCCTCCAGCCTCCACGGGCTACCGTCGACCTCCTCCAGCCTCCACGGGCTCCTGTTCATCCAGCCTCCACCGCGCGCTACTCCACCGGCTACTGTTCAACCACCCCTCCACGGGCACCCCTCCGCCGTCTACTGTTCATCCAGCCCTCCACAGCACGGGGTCCTATTCATCCAGAGGCAACGCCACCGCTCACTGTTCATCCAACCCCCCCCCCCGCAACGCTCACTATTCATCCAATCGATCGTCTTCAGTTAGCGGCAGTAGCGAAGGAATCGCTCAATCTGGTTTAGTTAACAGCCATCGATCGATCGCTCGGGTTCAGTAACGCGTAGCCTGCAGTGCAATCGCTCGGGTTCAGTTAGAGCCCAACGCCTCGCTCGGGTTCTGTTAGAGCCAAGCCTCGCACACACGCGCATACGTGTACGAGAGAAACGCGCATCGCTCGGCCCCCGACCTCCCACCGTAACCGGGAACTCCCCGAAATTTTCCTCCCCCTCGCTTCTACCACGGTTTTTTTCATCATGGACGGCCCAAAGAATGTCATGCAGCTGCTTCTCCGGCCCAGGCAGGACGAAAAGCCCATTTTCTGTCATGATTTTTTGTCATAGAAGTAGGAGCCCACCACATCTATGATGATACCCGGTTTTGTCACAATTATCGTCATAGAAGTGCGTGACAGTCGGCACCCACCTGGTCGAAGCGTACGTAGCGTTGTCATTCTGGTCGCGAACGTGTACGTACATACTGGTCGATGTAGTGGCGCGCACGTGTCGTAGTAGAGGCGCGCACGTGTCGTAGTAGAGGCGCGCACGTAGCATGTACACGTATGTACAGTGGCTAGGGTGCAAGAAAGAAAATACGACCATGTATGTGTACATACAGGAGGGGTCTCGAACGCCTACTCGCGCATACGTACGGCAAGGGCTCGTGTACATGGCTGGGTCGGAACGGAGAAACAACGTCATCGTCCTGTTCATGGGGAGGCAACGGAATGCGTCGTGTTCATGGGGAGGCAACGGAATGTGTCGTGTTCATCGGGAGGCAACGGAATGCGTCGTGTTCATCGGGAGGCAACGGAACGCGTGGGAGCCAACCGGCTGGGTCGGAACGGAATGCGTGGTCGTGTTCATCGGGAGCGCTTGGACGGAACATGCGATGGAAACGAGGCCTGGCGTACCGCAAAATGGAGGAAACGGACCTCCTATGTTCGGAACGGGGTCCTGTTGATCGGGAGGGGTGTGGCGTACCGCAAAACGGGGGAAATGGACCTCCTACGGTCGAAAC
>NC_057796.1:170986969-170988611 GCF_018294505.1 Triticum aestivum
AGACAAAACGGACCTCCTACGGTCGAAACGGTGGTCCTGTTGATTGGGAGGGGTGTGGCGTACCGCAAAACGAACGAAACGGACCTCCTACGGTCGAAACGGGGGTCCTGTTGATCGAGAGGGGTGTGGCGTGCTGCAAAACGGACGAAATGGACCTCCTATGGTTGAAACGGGGTTCCTGTTCATCGGGAGGGGTGTGGCGTACTGCAAAACGGGACTCCGCGAGATACTGTTCATCTCCACCGTCGACCTCCTCCAGCCTCCACGGGCTACCGTCGACCTCCTCCAGCCTCCACGGGCTCCTGTTCATCCAGCCTCCACCGCGCGCTACTCCACCGGCTACTGTTCAACCACCCCTCCACGGGCACCCCTCCGCCGTCTACTGTTCATCCAGCCCTCCACACCACGGGGTCCTATTCATCCAGAGGCAACGCCACAACTCACTGTTCATCCAACCCCCCCCGCCCCGCAACGCTCACTATTCATCCAATCGATCGTCTTCAGTTAGCGGCAGTAGCGAAGGAATCACTCGATCTGGTTCAGTTAACAGACATCGATCGATCGCTCGGGTTCAGTAACGTGTAGCCTGCAGTGCAATCGCTCGGGTTCAGTTAGAGCCCAACGCCTCGCTCGGGTTCTGTTAGAGCCAAGCCTCGCACACACGCGCATACGTGTACGAGAGAAACGCGCATCGCTCGGCCCCCGACCTCCCACCGTAACCGGGAACTCCCCGAAATTTTCCTCCCCCTCGCTTCTACCACGGTTTTTTTCGTCATGGACGGCCCAAAGAATGTCATGCAGCTGCGTCTCCGGCCCAGGCAGGACGAAAAGCCCATTTTCTGTCATGATTTTTTGTCATAGAAGTAGGAGCCCACCACATCTATGATGATACCGGGTTTTGTCACAATTATCGTCATAGAAGTGCCTGACAGTCGGCACCCACCTGGTCGAAGCGTACGTAGCGTTGTCATTCTGGTCGCGAACGTGTACGTACATACTGGTCGATGTAGAGGCGTGCACGTGTCGTAGTAGAGGCGCGCACGTGTCGTAGTAGAGGCGCGCATGTAGCACGTACACGTATGTAAAGTGGCTAGGTTGCAAGAAAGAAAATACGACCATTATGTGTACATACGGGAGGGGTCTCGAACACCTACTCGCGCATACGTACGGCAAGGGCTCGTGTACATGGTTGGGTCGGAACGGAGAAACAACGTCATCGTCCTGTTCATGGGGAGGTAACGGAATGCGTCGTGTTCATGGGGAGGCAATGGAATGCGTCGTGTTCATCGGGAGGCAACGGAATGCGTCGTGTTCATCGGGAGGCAACGGAACGCGTGGGAGCCAACCGGCTGGGTCGGAACGGAATGCGTGGTCGTGTTCATCGGGAGGGCTTGGACGGAACAAGCGATGGAAACGAGGCCTGGCGTACCGCAAAACGGAGGAAACAGACCTCCTATCTTCGGAACGGGGTCCTGTTGATCGGGAGGGGTGTGGCGTACCGCAAAACGGAGGAAATGGACATCCTACGGTCGTAACGGGGGTCCTGTTGATCGGGAGGGGTGTGGCGTACCGCAAAACGGACAAAACGGACCTCCTACGGTCGAAACGGTGGTCCTGTTGATCGGGAGGGGTGTGGCGTACC
>NC_057796.1:170989166-171009437 GCF_018294505.1 Triticum aestivum
CTCACTATTCATCCAATCGATCGTCTTCAGTTAGCGGCAGTAGCGAAGGAATCGTTCGATCTGGTTCAGTTAACAGCCATCGATCGATCGCTCGGGTTCAGTAACGTGTAGCCTGCAGTGCAATCGCTCGGGTTCAGTTAGATCCCAACGCCTCGCTCAGGTTCAGTTAGAGCCAAGCCTCGCACACACGTGCGTACGTGTACGAGAGAAACGCGCATCGCTCGGCCCCCGACCTCCCACTGTAACCGGGAACTCCCCGAAATTTTCCTCCCCCTCGCTTCTACCACGGTTTTTTCCGTCATGGACGTCCCAAAGAATGTCATGCAGCTGCGTCTCCGGCCCGCGCAGGACGAAAAGCCCATTTTCTGTCATGATTTTTTTTCATATAAGTAGGTGCCCACCACATCTATGATGATATCGGGTTTTGTCACAATTATCGTCATAGAAGTGTCATATGTATGACAGAAAAAACATTCGTTCGGCCCAAAATGTCACGGATGTGTATTTTTGTTGTAGTGGCGGTGCAAGGCCACAGACGGGGAAATGCCCATGAAGGCCTCGCATAAGAAGGTGAAAGTAGAGAGGAGGACGATGGATCCGGGGTCTAGATGGAGCGTGTGGATCTGGTAGTGCGAGAGCACGGCGTTGGAGAAATCTGAAAAAGGGGGAGCAGGCCCGCGAAGAGAGCGTGGAGATGAAGAGGGATTTCGGTGGCCTACACGTCTGCTAAGAACCGGGAGGCAGGCTAGACTGTCGCGGCCTTCCACTCGTTGGAATTGGCGGCAAGGGCTTGGCTGACCTTGTCCAAGCCCTCCTGTTGGTTACTGTGGACCGGTCCAGTGCTGGTTCCGGCCCCGGCGAGGGCTCCGCGGTCACAGGGGCCTTCCCTTTCTTTGCCCTGGGAGCCATGGCAGCGGAATGGATTGGAGCTGGTGTGGAACCTGGTGAGGAAGACGCAATTCCGAAGGAAGGGAATAGAGCAGAAGGCGAGCACGGCGGGCAATGATGGCTAGGACACATGCGCCAGTCAGTTGTCAAGTCGGGCAGTTGCTGAGGCGGCATGGGGAATTGGAGACGTCCATGTTCCATCAGGCGATACGCATCGGCCTGGCAAGCAGGGGATTGGGGCCCGCGATGCATCGCCCTTGCCCTTTGGTTTCGCCTCGAAGCCAAGTCTGAGTGCGCCTTGGGCCCGGGGACTACCGTCTGCGTTCTGGGAACCAGGGTACACCGACTTGCCTGCCTGCGGCCCATGGCATGGCTCCATCTACGGCCTGGTATGGCCCATCTACAACACCGTCAAGACAAGACCCTCGTGAGGGGCCAATCCTCGCGAGGCGGGCGACATCAATACCTCCACAGGGAGCGGCCTCCTGGGGCTGGCTCCTGGGGAGCGGAGATTTCTATGCAGGTGCCCACCTCATGAGGTAGATGGTGACACAAGCCATGAGGACCAAAGCCAGGCGGGCGCCAGCATGCATAGAGGAGCAGGTTTCCTCTTTGGTGCTAAGGAGGCAAGCGCAAGCGCAAGGTCCCGAGGAATCAGCCAAAGGTTTCCATTCTCGTGCAACAAGACCAAGACCGCCAGGACGGCAAGATGGATGTCATCACCGAGCCCACTGCAGGGTCACGACCAGAAGCTTTGCGGGCAAAGACCACCTTTTGTCAGGATAAGTTGTACTACATGTGCACCTTCAAATTGGACACTGTAGGATCACTTCCCGCCTTCGTTTTGGGGGAAGAGGACTGAGGCCACCATAAATATAGCTTAGCCACCATCATAGGGAAGGGGGCTCTCGCTGGATCATATCCACAGCTCACTAGCTCACATCCACACTAGAACAGTCCTTGTGAGGTTGTTCTTCCCTTGTACTAGTTCATACTCAGCCCCCCGCGAGGCTAATCCACCACAAAGCAGTAGTAGGGTGTTACACCGCAAGGTGACCCGAACCTGGGTAAACTTGTGTGTCCCTCTTTTTTCTTGTTCATCGAGCTAGGCCGTGGGGGTGACGAACTGGTTGGCTAGAGAGGTTGAGTTCTTCGCACACGCCCCAGAGTTCGCACCTTTCTTGGGTCTGCGGAGCCCGGAATCCGACAGAAGCCATTGGCAAGGTTGAGATCTGGATGGCAATAGGCGAGGTTGCTCAAGACCATGAAGAGGGCATCGTGGGCAAGCCTTCGGGACTCGTTTGCAAAGCGAGTGGCCCTTTCATTCGCGTGTGTCTTCAGCCAATCAATCAGGCCTTCGAAGAAGAGCGCTAGCTTGACGCTTGGAGCCTCATGTCTATTCACTGAGAAGGCCCAGCTCTTCATATCCATTGCCGCGATCTGGGTAGAGAGGCGCTCGGCAATATCAACCAGACTCTTGATCCATAGATCACGCTGCTCAACTTGGTTCGCCAGTTTGTCGTCTGTGTCCTTTCAAAGGATTCTCGCGTTGTCCAAGTCCTTCATCAACTGCTTCTCACGAGCTCCGACAAACTCGATTCTGCTCTCCATTGTGCCAAGCCTTGCCTTCAAGTCAGTAATAGTGCCATTAGCGGTGTCGAGGTCCTGGCTCTTGGAGGAAAGGTATGATTACACCTCCTTCAGAAGAATCTCCGCCTTCTGCACTTCCTCCTTGAGAGCAACAATTTCCTTGGCGCCCCCGGCAAGATCCTCTGTCAGTTTGGCCACCTGCTGATCAAGATCAGCCTTGGCAATGGATGCAGCGGCAAGATCATCAACAGTCTTCTTTAGCTGGGTAGCAGAGTCAAGGGTGAGCGTGTCAAGGGCCGCCTTATGCCTATCCTACAGATCCTTGGTGTGCTGCTGGACAAGGGCCTCCAGTTCTCCGTCCTTGTTACAGAGAGTGGCCTCGAGGTTCCCTTCAAGGGAAGAAATGTCTTTCTCCTTGGCATTGAGAAGCGCTTCGCGCTCTGCCAAACGGACTTCCCGAGCAGCGATATCCTCCTTCGCCATGGTTATCAACTCCTGTTGCTGCATAAGGGTTCGGGACTGCTTGTTGTGCCACTCGCAGGGTTCACTGCCCTTGTCCCTCCGTTTTTGATCCATGATACTGGCGGAGTTGCGCTACTCCTTGATTGCCTGCCACTTCATGCTGTATCTTCTATGCATGTCCTTGATGCCTGTTGCCACGGACTCCAGGAAGGACAAGTCCATGGCTGCACTGACTGAATCATCAGCCTCTTCATATCGCTGGAACAGCGACACCACAATGCGGTGGATCTCTTCATCAAGGTCTGCACTTACCGCCGTGGATGAGCCAGGGGCTCTGAGTCCAAGTTGGGCAAGAACCAACGCTAGCTTGCTCGAAGATGGTTTTAGGGCCGCGATCGAGGTGCCAAACTAGGGAGGAGGGCTCATAGTTTGAAGACGAATTATCTCTTCAACCACTACCTCTAATCCTCGGACGCTATCGAGGATCTCCTCTGCTTCCTTTGGGGCTTCTTGGATATCCCCGGTAGCATGTTCCTGGCCCTCCGCGGGAGCAATCTTGGCAGCCTCTTCGGCAGCATCCTTGCAAATGCTGGCCACTTCTTCCAACAGCTCTGTTTCCTCGGTCAATGGAACTGTAGGTAAGATTAGCAAGCAATGACAAAGAAATAATATACATTGGCGAGCCAGAGATTTGAAGCAAGATAATGCAAGCAACAAAAGACAAAGAGCAAGAAGATTACCCAAATATGTTTGCCGTGGGAGGGCATCGGTTTCCCTGGCGACATCAGTTTCTGGGGCATGACCCTCACCCCCTTCCCCGGTAGCCATAGCATCAGCATGAGCTGATCCTTTAGTGGAGGCCCTTGCCGGGGATTTCTTGGCTTGAACTTCAGACAGAGTAGGCTCCTCGTGGAGAGCCTCGATCTGGGCAATCTCCCTCTCCTCCTTGGCAGGAGATGGGGCGCGCTCTTCCACGCCTCCCCTGGCGGGAGAAACCTGTCCCATGCCTTCATGCCAGGGCTGAGCCAGGGGCTTGGCACTGGATCATTCGTGCTGCCCCCCCAAGCCTGTGCCCTCTGAAGGCCCCAATGACTCCACTTTCTTGGCTCGTTTGGCTCGGTGGATGAGGGTTTCTTCTTCATCTCTGTGAAGGAGAACAAACAAGATTCGATCAGCAAACCAACAAGTGCATGACGCTTCGACAAGAAAATACAGTGTTTTCCTTACTCTGAGTTGATGAGAATGGAGCCCAGCGCAAACTCCATAGGTGGTGGGGTCACTCTGCTCCTCTTTAGAGTCGGGGCATCAATGTTTCCCGTCAACTTCTGGACCTTTTGAGGGGTCGGGGGCTTCGGTGAGGATGGGCTGCGCGAGGAGCTCGACCTTGATTGGAAGCTGGGTCGACCCCTGTGCCCGCTCGCCGCTTGGCGAGAGGGGTCTTGGCCTCAGAAAGGCGAGAAGAATGGCGGCGCATCATGTCCGGCCTGTCGTCCTTAATTAGAGGTGATCTTCTTCACTCTCTTGGTGACGAGCGTGGGAACAGGGGCCGCTGGACCCCGGCTTGCCCGCCTAGGAGGACGTTGTTCCAAGTCTGGTTCCGGGGCTTGAGTGCCTGTTGCGAGCCACTCCTCCTTGGGCTGCTCCATCTCCTCGGTCTCATCCCCTTCTTGGGCTTCCGATGTCGCGGCATAAAGGGCTTCAACCCCGGCAGCCTCCTCCGCGGCGTGCCCCTCACTCCTGCCATTGGAGGAGCCTTCATATTGAGCCTCCTCCACCTCATCTTCCTCCTCCCCTCCAGGCCTTGCCTTCCCGGCAGCTCGGAGCGCCCTGTCCTACTCAATCCGCCTCGTGATGAACTCTGCTTCTACAATGGAGGTGCGCTTGAACATGTTGCCCTCCACCCCGGAAGCCCTTTCTTCCAGGTTGGAAACCCACTCGATCTTTGCATCGAGCTCAGGTAGTTGCCAATCAGCCTGAACTCCATAGGCGTTGCAGTCAGGCTTCCACTTCAAAATATGGTCCAAGGTAGAGTTGATATTCAGCGGGACAACCCTTGCCGGCAATTTGAATTGCCCGTGGCTGCCAAACAGCTGTTCGCACAGCCAGCCATGGCCATAAATCGATAAATTGTTGGTAAAGCTTGGATATAGGCGCATTCTATCCGCAGCATCTCCATACTACTAGGCGAACATGTCCCTTTTCTGCAGCAGTGCGATGCGGCATCGGAGGAAATCGGGCCCCACCTGTTCGATGGTTAGCCCGGCAGCTTTGAGGCGGGTGATTCTGTTCAGCGTCAGGCGAAGCCTGTCATCAGTAAGGCCTGGCTTCCCCCAATCGCTGCCGCGCGCGACACACTCCATCCACGCCCAGCAGTATTCTGGAGCATCCGCGTCCTGAATCCAGCACCAGTCCGCCCTCCATTCCTCCCACCTGCCGTGATGCTAACCAGGAAGGTAATCCCAAAAATCCCTCATGTCCCGAGGGATCCAGCTTATATTCCCACAGCGGTGAGTCTTGTCTTCGACCCGTGGGACGAAGAAGTGCCTGAATAGATCCACGTTGGGGGCAACTCCGATGAAGTTCTCCGCAGATGAGCAAAAATCACCACGCACGCAATTGCATTTGGCGTGATATCCAAAAGATGGAATCCCTACACCACCATCATCGCCTCGAAGAAATCTAAGAAAGGGGGGTTGTGGCCACAGAGAAAGTATGCGCAGAAGAAGCAGTACGAATTTGGTGGATCCTCTTTCCCCTCCGGCAAGACCACGGGAGCACCATGCCCTTTTGGAACTTCCCTCCCCCACATGTATGCATACCTTGAGACCAAGCCATTGTTGTCTAAGCTCGACGGGAAGAAGACCACATCTTTTCACCGCTAACTATCTAACTCCGCCGCTTTCTTCTTCTTCCCCTCCGCCACCACTTCCCTTATGGTGGTTGCCCGCTTCCCCTTGCGGCGGCGGCTTTCTGTCCCGTCCTTCGGGGTTGTGGAAAGGGTGGAAGGCTAGATGGGGTGTTGGAGCCGAGTGTGAGCGCAGGAGCGGTCGCTTGGCTTGAGGAGGAAGATGATGGAGGGTGAAACGGATGCGAATGAGCAGCACCCTTTCGTGTTTTTTCTCTTTTATGGGGAACGAGCATGGGGAGGGGTGGCTCTTTGCTACTTTCTCTCAGGAAGCTACCATTTCAAAGATGTCACTAAGGTAAATGTCACGGGTACACAACCCCATGACCTGTGGTAATTACGTGGAGTGGACGTTGAGTTGACTGGTCATCATAACAAACCGCTGCACGCGCAACACTTCCTCAACACGTGTCCGTGCACTGTTTGGGGCCTAACCCAACGTGCCCGGCGACACATATGGCTCAGGCCCAGGGGGCTTCTGTCGGGGTACACAAACAGGGGTGTATGTTCCCCTGAATTGTGCACAGATAGTAGGCTTGCAACCCGGCAGCACCAAGATCCCAAGACAAGACCAAGCTAGAGAGATAGCTCTTTGAGGGATCAACAGGCGGATCAAGAAGACAAAGACAAGCCAAGGAAACAGGATGTCACTAAGGAACAATCTCCCTTACCTGGCAGGCGAGCCTGGTCAGGTCGAGGCCTCACCATGGACAAGTCCCAAGATTCCCCCGGCAGGCTTGCGGGGGCCGCCAAGGGCATGTGTCCCCGCCAAGACTCCACCGCTCCACCGCACAGTGATGCAAGTCACTTATCAGTTTGGTGTCAAGCCCTCGAGTAATTAAGTGGCTGTCATTTGGTACGTGGCAGCCATTTGGAAGGGATATTCCCCCTATATGACACCCGTCTAGAGGCATGTCATGCAGACAGGTAGAAGATGGTTAAGTGGCGCGACAGGCTTACCGGCTGCATCCAGCGTGACACCTAGCAGTGCATTTATTGCACTTTTTCCTAACTGCCAGAGTTAGGTATGATAGCACTGTTGGCTATCTAATCAGTAGATAATGACTGACTTGCCACTGTGGTATCCCCTTAGCCTATAAAAGGAGGGCCATGGCAACCTAAAAGAGGATTTGCACCCTTGTACACTCGTACTCTCGTATCTTCCCTCCCCGAGGCGACCTTGCCGAGCTTGAGCACCACGTGCCCACTAGATTCCTTCCTTCAATCCACCAAAGCAGGAGTTGGGTTTTACGCTTCCGGCAGCTCGAACCTGGGTAAAAACCACCAGCGTCACCTCTGTCATGTTGTTCCATGGCCTCTGCTCTTTGTGCAACGTGCCCTTCCTCCTTGCCGAACCACAAGGGGCTATTGGCCCCATAGGTGATGGTGTTCCACCACAACACACACGCTATTCTGTGGTGCAACATTTAAGATGCATACCACATTAGAAACAGTTCATGGTTGCAAATCATGTACGATAAGGCAACTATCACAAATATTTAGTTTTGCCGTACCGTTTGTGATATTTTCTGACATCACACACGCTTTGCAAAAGGCAATTGTGTGCATGCTCGCACATGTTTCCTCTCAATGAACCGTGTCAGATTATGGTGTATATCACAAACGTTATGTTTTGCCGACCGTGTGCGCCATAACAACCTACAAAGCGTAATTTCATCGTAATTTAGTTGCTGCTATTTCAAATTGTACCGGATTTAAAGTTGAAAGTATGCTTTAGCTTTATTCATATCCATCAGGTTGAAACAACCAATGCATTATTCGATTCACAGGTACATATGTTCAAGAATTACATAATCACCAAATAAAGAATAATGAACCACAGTTGTATATTTGTACTATTATAGACGGTAAAGAAAGTGGAAAAATACATTCTGGTTGCTGAACAAGGTGAAGCAGAATGCCCACATTGTGGCCTCCTCCATGCAGAAGGCACACACGACTCTAGTCCAAGCCCTTCTGATGGCCGACCGCCCATCCTTCCCTGTCTTCATGAACACATCTAGATAATCATCATGTTCTGATAGAAATACTTTAAGCTTTTCATGCACACAAATCATGTAGTTTGAGAGGTAATCTTGAGTAAACTGCTTTTGTCAGATCAAGGGTTCCGGCAAAACCCTCAAGGTTCGAACACTGGGGTGCGCGCGGAGATTTACTCCCTACCGATCTACGCCCTAGCTCGCTAAGATCTCGCGGATGAACTCGACGACCTCACAACACAAAGACACAAGATTTATACTGGTTCGGGCTACCATTGTGGTGTAATACCCTACTCCAGTGTGGTGGTGGTGGATTGCCTCTTGGGCTGATGATGAACAGTACAAGGGGAAGAACAGCCTCCTGAGGTTGAGGTGTTCTTGTGTTCGGTGTGTGGCTCAGGATTGGCTCTCGATCAGATGCCCCTATTGTGGTGGCTAGTTCTACTTATATAGGCCCCGGTCCTCTCCCCAAATATTGAGCGGGAAGGGAGCCAACAACGGCCAGTTTGAAAGGGGACAGCTAGTACAGCTTATCCTGACAATAGCGGTCTTCGCCTGCAGAAAGCTCTGGTGGTGACGCCGTCTTGGTATCCATGGTAACCTTCGTCCTGCTATCCTGCTCGTCTTGGTCTCGTTGCACTGATATGGAAACCTTTGCATGATGCCTCGGTACTCCGCGCCTGCGCTGGCCTCCTTAGCACCAAAGAGGAAACAAGGACGCCGCGCGCGCTGGCGCCCGCCTGATCTTGATCATCACGGCTCACGTCACGAGAGCCTCGCGGGGTTTGCCCTGCCTTGATATCTCCGCTCCTCGTGAGACTGTCCAGTGAGGCCGCTCCTGAGGAGGTCTTGCATCATCCGCCTCGCGAGGCTTGGCCCCTCGCGAGGGTCTTGAATGCCTTGTTGATGAAGATGGGCCGTACAGGCCCGCTAGCACAGCCACGCCGTGGGCCGCAGGCAGGCAAGTCTGGGGACCCCCGTTCCTAGAACGCCAACAGTAGGCCCCGGGCCCAAGGCGCGCTCGGGCTTGGCTTCAAGGCCAAGCCAAAGGTCAAGTGCGGAGCAACGCGGGCCCCAAAACCTGCGGCCTTGGTCGACGCGTGGTGGTTGATTGGACGTGGGCGTCTCCGCTTCCCCGCGCCACCTCAGCAACTGCTCGATTTGACAAGTCCCTGCGACATGCAAGGAAAATCATCATTACCTGTGATCGTGGGAGGCGCTGGTTGGCCTTCTTCCGGTATAAATGGGGATGGGGGCAGAGCCCCCGTCGCCCATCTCTTCTTGGTTCACTTGCTTCTTCCTCCTTGCTCCACCACTAGCAGCAATGGCGCCCATCCGAAGGTTCTCCGCTAAAGCGAAAGGAAAGGCCTCCCGCGATGATCCGGGGCCACTTCCGCCGAAGAAGAGGTCGGTCCATCGTCGCGACGAAGTGGCGATGCAGGTGGTGACGAGGACTTGGTGCGAGCGGCCTCGTCCAGGGTATCCACTACCCTTGTACGCCCGAGCCGACGGCTCAGGACGGCAGAGCGACGAGTGGCGCCGTCCGCGCCGTGCCCGTGGTCGCCGCGCCATGGCGACACGCGCCGTCGCCCTGGAATCCACGCCTCGGATTCCTCGTGCGAGCTCGTGCTATGGGCGCCAATGCCCCCAAGCTCTTGGATCCGCTTCCCGCAGTTCTTCTCCAACGTGATGCCGCCGAGGGTGCCTCTCAAGCTCTGGCTGCAGCATGCCGACTGCAACGCTCCGGCGACCGGAGCAGAGATCGAAGCGGTCCCCACCGGCAAGATCCTCATGACCCGCGGCAGGGGCGAGGTCGCGTGGGTTTGCCATGCGAGGGGCGCCCTTGCGATCCACTTCGAGTATGACGGCGCCTCCAAGCTTTTCTTCAAGGTCTTCGACGCGGAGGGCCGCCGCCTGGAGTGTTGCCCTAGAGAGGAGCGCCAGGTTGACGTGCTCTCCGCTCGCGGCTACTGCAGCAGCAGCAGCCCCTGGGAGTCCAGTGGTTCTCCCGAGCTCTACGAGACTCCGGAGACGAGCGACGACAGCTACATCCCCCCGAGCTCTCGTCGCGCCTGGAGCAGAGCTGCGGCGTCCAGCCGCCGCCGCCGCTGATCTGGATGGGGTCGGCGCCGGCCTCCCGTGGCCCACTGTTGATGATGGCGTCCACCACGGGAGAGTGTAGGTAGGATTCCTTTTAGTTCTCGTTTTTGTTACCTGTGAAGAATCATGAAGTACCCCGTGGGGGTGTGTAAAGGGTCTGTAATGTCTTTTGCGTATATCTTTCCTCTTATGAAAATTTGCGAACGCATCTCCTGTTCAGGCTCGGTCTCCCCTTTCCAACCTCGCGATAGTTTGTTGCTCTACGCTGACAGGTCCCAGTCCCCAGGCAGGCTGTAGCCGTCGCTGGTATGCCAGGTCACGTGCCGTGGTCAAGGCCAGGAGGTGAGCGGCCCGAGGTCCAGTAAGAGCCCCTAAGGCGCGATGCTCAGGAGGTCCCCTTTAGTGCTCAAGCAGACATGGTAAGGCAAGAAAGGGGGTTGACGTGGCCGCAACAGGGCTGCAGCATGCGTGATCCTTAGGCTCCAACAATTAGCCAATCCGAGCGCGAGACTTATCTTGTCGATTTCGTGACGATTCCTTATGGTGCGCTAGGCCTGAGCGCAAGCTTCTGCAGCATAGCTAGGTCGCGCCCATACGAGTTTCCCCCTCCTATGCTCTCCTTAGTGCTCTACATCCTCAGGTCCCGGCCCTCGAGCGAGCTCAGTCGCCGCTGGTATGCCAGGTCGCGATGCCGTGGTCAAGGCCAGGGGGTAAGGGCTGGAGAGCCAGTAAGAGCTCCTGAGTCACGATGCTCAGGAGCCCCCCTTTTAGCGCGCAAGCGGATTGCATGGGAGAAAAAGGAAACTCACGGTGCCACCTGCTATCCTCCTCATGAGATCCCTGCGAACTAGCACAAGAAGAAACAAGGTTTGTCGATATGGTTGCCAGCCTACCACTGGTTGTTCCGCGAAGAGGTGAGGGCACTGAGGGCCTGGTGAGGTGACGTGCGCGGGGCGTGCTGCGAGCCAGAGCTCGACCGCTCAGGTTTGTCAACGGCGCAGGGACGGACCCGTGCACCAGCGCCGTGCCAGTGTGAGTAGCCCCCGTGGGAGGTGGTAGCCGAGCAGGTGATAACCATAGGCAGATTAAGCATGGAAGGAAAATCAGCTTGGGTAAATGCAGAAAGATACATGCCACTGGGTCAGGCCCGAGCGGCTTGGGGATGATGCAGCCCGAGGGGCGCCCCCAGCAAGGTAAGCTAAAGACATAAGCAAAAGGGGTACATGCCACAGGGACGGACCCACGCGGCCTGGGAATGATGCAGCACGAGGGGCGCTCCCAGCTGAATGAACTTGGAAAATGTCAACTTTTTATGCTGATGAAGAGATGTCGGGGCAGCTGAAGGCACGCGGCGAGGGGGTCGTTCCTCACGAGCCACCAGGTCCCTGAGCCTTGGGAAACTCGGGGGGCTCAGGCGGTTCCTTGAGGACCGTCTCCATCTCTATCAGGACAGCGCGGTGCCTGGCCTCCTGAGATGCCAGGGTGCGCTGCAAGTCGCGCTGGTAGACGAACGACACGCTCGACAAGTCAAAAGGCATGTGAACGTAGCTGTGCGGTGGACCCTCGCATTGGCCCATGCGCGAAGGCCAGAAAAGCTCCTGGGAAGCGGTCCTGTTGAGCCCTGGTACATCGATGCAGACGCGCAGCCCCGCATCCTCGCCTGGATGGGGAGCTGCGCCTCATGAGCGGCGGTCGCCGCGCATGGCCCGTGCGTCTTGCAGTTCCTGAGTAGTCTTGGTGATGAACTCCTGAGCGGTGGGCGCTCCTTGCCATGTGTTCTCCCGAGGGAAACATGCTGTGAAGCACGCCTCCAAGTGGTGCCCAAGCGCCTCCCTCGTGATGTTGGCAAGGTTTGAGGCCCTCCAGGAGAGAGCCCCCGAGCCCTGCTCGAGGAAGGCGCTGGGCGCGCCTTCCTATGCGATGGAGGGAGGCACCCCTGGAGCGGGCGCTGATCCTGACGAGGTTCCAGCCGCGATGCCACCCTTCTGAGGTCCGGCACGGCACAGCTGCTTCTTCTTCTTGGGGATGGCCTCGGGAGGATCCTCGCTCTTGCTGTCGGGGTCATCGATTGCTGTGGCTTGAAAGGCGTGCTCGAGGGAGCACACCGCGTCTCTCTCTTCGCACAGGACCGTGATGATTCCGCCGCTTCCTGGCATCTTGAGGAGATTGTAGCCGTGGTGTGTCACTGCCATGAACTTGGCCAGGGTTGGATACCTGAGGATGGCATTGTATGGCAGACGGATGTGCACGACGTCAAAGTCGATGAGCTCGGTGCGGTAGTTCTTGCATTCTCCGAAGGTGACAGGGAGGCGGACCTGCCCTATCGGTGTGGTGGAACCGTCGGTCACTCCTGAGAAAGGCTTGGTTGGCTGAAGCTGCTCATATGGTACTTGGAGGTTGTCGAATGTGTCGAAGGACAGGACATTGAGCCATGCGCTGCCGTCGATGAGGGTCTTGGTGACTTGCACGTTGCTGATAACTGGTGAACAAAGCATCGGGAGGGCCCCAGCGGTGGCCGTGCACTTGAGCTGATCTGCCGAGTTGAAGGTGATGGCGCACTGGGACCACGTGAGCGGGCGCGTGGCCTCAAGCTTGGGGAGGACTGCATTCACCTCACGAGCAAACTGTTTGAAGACACACTGCGAGGCTGGGGCCTGAGCTCCGCCCAAGATGCAGGCGATTGCTCGCGGCTCCTGGAAGCCCCCAGCCCCCTCGTCTTGATGGTGGTCCTCATTCCTTCTTGGTGGTGGCGGCAGCGGGGGAAGACCGGTGTTGCCCTGAGGAGGATCCTCACGAGGATGGTCCCTCCAGGCGCCCTCGCGAGGATGATCCTGCCAGCGGTCCTCACGTGGCTTGTCGCGCCACTCCTAGCGCGGGCCACGGTCGTCCCAGCGTCCGCCTCCACGTCCTCCTCCTCGGCCGTAGCCCTGGTCGCTGCACTCGGGGCGTCGACCGAAGCGTCCTTCACGAATGGCTCTGAGCTCTTGACAGTCAATTGTGTTGTGGGTGTTCAGGTTGTGGAAGGCGCAGAACGGTCGGCTGCTCTTGGATGACTCGGGCTAGTCCCTGCCTCGCTTGGTGTCCGGCTCCGCTGCGAGCACGGCTGCTTCCTTGTGTTTCACATCCTTGTCCTTGGTTTTATTCTCCTCCGCGCCCACACCTGGCAGCTCGAGGAGGGAAAGGCGTCCTTCCTCGGCTCTTGCGCACTTGGTCGCCAGGTTTAACAGCTCCTGAGATGTGCACATCTCCTCGTGGATAGTGAGCTCTTCCTTCATCTTGACGTCGCGGACGCCGTCGGAGAACGCGGAGATGATGGCCTCATCCGTCACCTTGGGGATCTTGAGGCGAGTGTTATTGAAGCGCTGGATGTACTTCTGGAGGTTCTCTCCTGGTTGTTGCTTGATGCGGCGGATGTCACCCGCGGCCGGCGGGCGGTCTCGAGTGCCCTGGAAGTTGGCGACGAAGCGGTCGCGCATCTCGTCCCGGGAGGAGATCGAGCCTTGAGGCAGGTTCAGGAGCCACGAACGGGCGCCGTCTTTGAGCGCCATAGGGAACCAGTTCGCCATGACTTTCTCGTCGCCGTTGGCCGCCTCGATGCTCAGCTCGTAGAGCTGCAAGAACTCCGCGGGGTCGAGGGTGCCATCGTAGCGAGGAGGCAGATTTGGCTTCAACTTGGCCGGCCAGGCGACGCTACGTAGCTCTGGGGTGAAGGCGCAGCAGCCGGCCATGGTCGCCGGGGCCCGTCTTGGGGGTGGAGCTTGGTCTTGGTGCCCACGCGCCGCTACGGCAAGTGGCGCGGGGGCCTGCCATGGCAGACGATCCTGGCGCAGAGGTGCGAGGAGTGGCGGAGCGTTCTCTTGCGGTCGAGGGACTTCTTGGTAGCTTCCTTCTTCACGTGCGGGCCGGACGCGGCGGATCGCGTCGCGGAGCTGCACGCCTTGGCGCCAAGGCGCCATCTTGAGGCGGAGGCGGCGGTGGTGCTCCATGAGCAGCGTCGCCTGAAGCTGGCGGAGGGCCTGGCGAAGAGAGGGATGGCACAGAAGAGCCCCCTGCGGCGCGGACAAGCTTGGTGATGCGGTCGAGCCAGTCCTCGTAGAGGCCGTCGACCGGGCGGTAGCGCAGGAGCTCGTGCGCCATGAGGAGCACGGCTGTGCGTCCATGGGAGCGCGATGAGCGTGGGACGACGAACCAGCAGGAGTCAGCAATGGAGTGGCGGTGCGGCCGTCCTGCCACATCGAGGGGTGCAACGAGGACGCATGCTGCTCGTTCTCGTTCCCCGCCGGGCCGGTGGCGGCATTGGCGGCAGGAGACGGGGAACGACGAGGTGGCCCACCGATGGGAGCCGTCTGAGCGACGCGGGTGGCCAGGGCAGCCCGGCGCTCAGCACGAGCACGGCGAGCGTCCGCCATGGAGACGACGGAACAACTTGACGCGAAGTGACGGAAAGGAAGGTCCGGCGCACCCCTACCTGGCGCGCCAAATGTCAGATCACGGGTTCCGGCAAAACCCTCAAGGTTCGAACACTGGGGTGCGCGCGGAGATTTCCTCCCTACCGATCTACGCCCTAGCTCGCTAAGATCTCGTGGACAAACTCGACGAACTCACAACACAAAGACACACGATTTATACTGGTTCGGGCCACCGTTGTGGTGTAGTACCCTACTCCAGTGTGGTGGTGGTGGATTGCCTCTTGGGCTCATGATGAACAGTAGAAGGGGAAGAACAGCCTCCTGAGGTGGAGGTGTTCTTGTGTTCGGTGTGTGGCTCAGGATTGGCTCTCGATCAGATGCCCCTATTGTGGTGGCTAGTTCTACTTATATAGGCCATGGTCCTCACCCCAAATATTGAGCGGGAAGGGAGCCAACAATGGCCAGTTTGAAAGGGGACAGCTAGTACAGCTTATCCTGACAAAAGCGGTCTTCGCCTGCGGAAAGCTCTGGTGGTGACGCCATCTTGGGCTCCACGGTGACCTCCGTCCTACTATCCTTCTGGTCTTGGTCTCATTGCACTGATATGGAAACCTTTGCCTGATGCCTCGGTACTCCACGCTTGCGCTGGCCTCCTTAGCACCAAAGAGGAAACAAGGACGCCGCGCGCGCTGGCGCCCGCCTGGTCTTGATCGTCACGGCTCACATCACGAGAGCCTCGCGGAGTTTGCCCTGCCTTGATATCTCCGCTCCTCATGAGGCCGCCCGGTGAGGCCGCTCCTGAGGAGGTCTTGCATCATCCGCCTCGCGAGGCTTGGCCCCTCGCAAGGGTCTTGAATGCCTTGTTGATGAAGATGGGCCGTACAGGCCCGCTAGCACAACCACGCCGTGGGCCGCAGGTAGGCAAGTCTGGGGACCCCCGTTCCCAGAACGCCGACAGCTTTGGGAACCACTGCAAAGGAAAAAGATTCAGACATTGTCATCTAACACAACTCATTATGGGCAGTAAAAAGAAGGTTGCAGTGTTCTTACTTACCATCCTGCAGTTTGCTGTTGTCTTGGATAAAGTGTAAACAAATAGTTTAATTGCCATCTTTTGACCCAATTTACTACCAATCAGCTTCCTCACTTGATTTTGGTTCATAAATATCTCATTGCCCCATACGCAGAAAGGGTCGAAGCGCGGATCTTTACCAATGACATATGTACCTAAAAGCACCAAGTTAATATTAGAAGCTAAACAGCAATTGCACAATGATGTAGTACAACACTACCTCCATCCCATTATATAATATCTTATAACATCCAATATACTCACATATTGGATGATTTAACATCTTATATTATGGGCCGGAGGGATTTTATTGCATTTTTACAGAGTATATATAAGCCATGGGATGAAACTAACCTCGATGGAAAAAATAGTCATTCCCAAAATTGTCCTGTGTAAGTACATCGAGAGGCATGTTAAGCACAATAGGCTAAACATCAACGAAATATATCCATGGCAGACAAAATAATCTCCAAAAGTTAGCTTCAGTGTGCAGGTTTAAGCACGCTAGTTAAGCAAAATAAGTGGAAAGGTGTGTTAACTGCAACAGGCCTAACATTTAACAACAAGCAAACATAGTCATTCAAACTGGTATTGTGCCGGTCTAAGTACACTGGTTATTGTTAAAAAAATGGAAAGGTGTGTTAACTACAACATGCTTAACAGCAACCAAATGTAGTCATTCATAGTGGTATTGTTGAAACTGGTATTGATGAAATTGAACTGCATAGTTCATACTTGCACATATAGAGCATCATATTGTGAATAACTAGAATAAACAAGGCATACTACGAACAACTAAAGATAGCATTTGAAACTGGACATATGCTAAGTACAAACAATAGAACAAGCAAAAACTTTAAAAGAGGCATATGCTAGCTATAACAGGCTTAACAACAAGCAAATATATGCATTCCTATCGGTATGTTTAAAACTCGTATTGATGAAAATGTATTGCACAGTAAGTAGTTGCACATATAGAGCATCACATTGTGAAAACAACTGAAATAAACAACGCATACTCCAAACAACCAAATATAGCAATTAAAACTGGACATATTCTCACTACACTACAAAAGGGACTCGACAAAACAAATCATGCGTCCCCCTGTGGAGAGGCACGGTAAAACAAATCATGGGTTTCCTCACTTTTCACAGATGGGCTTGTTCCCGTGGGAAGAGCCTAGACCCTGGGTGCGCTCCATGTTGTCGCAGATGGGCTCCTTCCGCTCGGAAGAGCACGGCTGTAGGGTGCCCTTCTTTATGTCGCAGATGAGCTCTTTCCCCTTGGAAGAGCAGATGGGCTCTTTTCCCCTTGGAAGAGCCGGAGAGGGTGCCCTCCTCGTGGTCGCTGTCAATGAGGTCTGACTGGGAAGCCGTGGATCCCAAGCCAGCGTCATAGAACATGTCGTTCATAAATGACAAAAAGGGGCTCGATGGCGATTTAGGATGGAAAATTCTTGACAGCAAGACAAAGGAGATTAGCAGCGGGGCCATGGATGAGATCCACGGCGGTTGAACCCAAGGGTTTGGGGTGGGCCACTTAACCTGTGACATAGCCCACGTCAGGCCATCACTATCGACGACATCGATGTCGTAGCCGGCGTCCGCGACATACCCGCACACTCTAGCCCGCTGATTGAGTGCCTGCGGCCAGTAATGTCGTCAGCTTCCTCGACGGCCTCCTCGGCGACGTCGGGCGAAGAGGCCGCGATACACCTCTTCTAGGCCAGTCGCTCCTCGAGCTCTGTAACGCCCACGATGCGGCTATATCTCCCACGTGTCGGGGCACGACTTAGAGGCATAACCGCATAGTGGTTTTGTCGCAAGAAGGGTCATCTTCACACAATCCCATGTAATGAACAAGAATGGGATAAAGAGTTGGCTTACAATCGCCACTTCACACAATACATAAATATCATTCATACATCATCCAAAATACAATCATATAGACCGAGCACGGTCAAAATCCAGATGAAAATAAGACAACCCCAAATGCTAGATCCCCGATCGTCCCAACTGGGCTCCACTACTGATCATCAGGAAAAGACACATAGTAACGACCCCGTTCCTCGTCGAACTCCCACTTGAGATCGACGCCATCATCTGCACTGGCATCGTCGGCACCTGCAACTGGTGTTGGAAATATCTGTGAGTCACGGGGACTCAGCAATCTCACACCCGCGAGATCAAGACTATTTAAGCTTGTAGGAAAAGGTGGTGCAAAGAGGTGGAGCTGCAGCGGCAAAAGCATATATGGTGGCTAACTTGCGCAAATGAGAGCGAGAAGAGAAGCAATGGAGCGGACGTCATCTAGCAATGACCAAGAAGAGGTCCTGAACACCTACTTACGTCAAACATAACACAGACCGTGTTCACTTCCCGGATTCCGCCGAGAAGAGACCATCACGGCTACACACGCACTTGGTGTATTTTAATTGGGTCAAGTGACAAGTTATCTAAAACCGGACATTAACAAATTCCCATCTGCCTCATAACCGCGGGCACGGCTTTCGAAAGATAATACCCTGCAGGGGTGTCCCAACTTAGCCCATCATAAGCTCTCACGGTCAACGAAGGATAAACCTTCTCCCGAAAAGACCCGATCAGTCTCGGGATCCCGGTTTACAAGACATCTCGACAATGGTAAAACAAGACCAGCAAAGCCGCCCGAATGTGCCGACAAATCCCGATAGGAGCTGCACATATCTCGTTCTCAGGGCACACCGGATGAGACATCCTACGAGTAAAACCAGACCTCGAGTTTCCAGGAGGTGGCCCCGCAGTCTGCTCAGTTTGGGCCAACACTCGAAGGAGCACTGGCCCGGGGGGGGGGTTAAAATAAGATGACCCTCGGGCTCGCGAAAACCCGGGGGAAAAGGCTTAGGTAGCAACTGGTAAAACCAAGGTTGGGCCATGCCGGAGGAGTTTTATTCAAGGCGAACTGTCAAGGGGGTCCCATAAAACACCCGACCGTGTAAGGAACGCAAACTCAAGGAACATAATCCCGGTGTAACAGTAACTAGGGCGGCAAGAGTGGAACAAATCACCAGGCATAGGGCCGAGCCTTCCACCCTTTACCAAAATATATAGATGCATTAATTAAATAAGAGAGATTGTGATATCCCAACATATCCATGTTCCGACATGGAACAAACTTCAACTTCACCTGCAACTAGCAACGCTATAAGAGGGCTGAGCAAAAGCGGTAACATAGCCAAACAACGGTTTGCTAGGAAAGGATGGTTAGGGATGACATGGCCGAAATAGGAGGCATGATATAGCAAGTGATAGGTAGCGGAGCATGGCAATAGAGCGAAACAACTAGCATAGCAAAGATAGAAGTGATTTCGAGGGGTGGTCATCTTGCCTGCAAGATTCTCAGAGTTGTCGAAAGCTTGATCCTTGTAAGCGTACTCGACAGGTTCCTCGTTCACGAACTCGTCTCCCGGCTCTACCCAAGACAAGAACACAAACAAACGGAACCACAATCAACAACGAGAAATGCACAAGCAACAAGATGCAAAACATGTATGATATGCAAGATATGATATGCGATGCATATGCGTGCTCCGGAAGGGAAATGATGAACATGGCAGTAACTTGGCAAACCACGCATGCCACTGGAAAGATGAGATGATTTCGGTCGAAATCGATATAAAGATCACCGGAATCGGATGCACGGTTTGCAAATGGCATGCAAAACAAGAATGACACTAATCTGCGATAAACAGCAAGATAGCACTTAAAATACAACAAGTAACAATGCTACAGCATCCCAACATAGCAACAAAGCACATGGCAACAATCTACAGGAGATGCTTGACAAAAGATGAACACTGAGCTACGGCTAGTTCACAACATATCAAGCTAAAACAAGCATGGCAAAAGTGCAAAAGATTACAGGTTCACAGACTTGGTGAAAAACTGGACATGGCAGAAATCAGCATCAGGTAGCAATGTTTAGAGCACGCAATCAACCTCCTACAGGAACTTAACATAGCAAAACAAGGCATGGTAGTGTTCTACTAAATGCACATCACAAAAGTCCCTTACTGACCATAAGCCAAAAAGGACCAGAAGATATGATGGCAAGCATGTAAACATAGCAAGTTTCGTTATCAGGTTTCAGACTTGGCAGAAAACAGAGCATGACAGAAATATTAATATGTAGGCCTCTTTGTGAGCTTGATGCACTCACTACAGGGCAATGCATGACAAACCAAGCATACCTACAGCAAGATGGCATGTTTATGAAGCTATCCATGGCAAGAACAATTGCATAGCATGTATGGATCAACTACAATAAGCTTGGCAAAAATGCATGTCATGTTAAGAATCTGCCAGAAATATTTTATAGCAAAAGTAGAGCAAGATTGAGTCATGCTATGGCACTTCAAAATTGCAAACAATTGCAGGAATGGATCAACTACAACTATAGCTACAAAACATCCTTACTGAACATCTCCATAATATGCATGGATCGCTCTGTAGAATCAAGTTTACATGGCAACCAAATTACAGCAGACAAAGACTTAGAGAAATCACTAAGTCCCTGAAATCAGAAATATTACGGGGCCTACTTTGCATGCTTGTGCTAGTCATCACAAAGATCACAAAAATACATGGACTATACCACTGGAAAGATGGCATGGCGTACTTCAAAACACATGTAGAGCTCATGCTCAAAAGATGCACAGATTAAATGATACAAAAATGACAAATCTCCAAGTTCTGATAAGAACCAGAGATTAACAGTAACTAGCTCTCTTCCAACGAAGATTTGGGCATCAAGATGACCTCTAATGAAAATGATGCAATTGAACAAAATGAAGAGCATCACGAGAC
>NC_057796.1:171010096-171017876 GCF_018294505.1 Triticum aestivum
GGCGGACGTTGTCCGGCCGGAGCGGACGCGTCCGGCGCGGCGCGGAGGGAGAGGGTTAGGGTTTCGTCTGAGATTTCGTTTTTCGGGATGCCCACTCATTTATAGGTAGAGGGAGCTAGGAGACTTCAAATGAGGTGCGGTTTTCACCCACACGATCGTGATCGAACGACCTAGAGCATGGAAGAGAGTTTGGTGGGCTTTGGGCTGGTTTTGGAGGGGGTTTTTGCTGGACACTCAAATGGACTTTGCGGATGCCCGGTTAACCGATGGAGTACCAAACGACCTCCGAATGGAACGAAACTTGACCGGTAGTCTCCGGGTGGTATATTAAGACCACTTGACAAGCCTCGGTCCATTCCGAGAAAGTTTGACACACGCACTCGAAAGAAAACTAGAAGGGTGCACCGGGGGAGATAGGAGCGCCGGATTGGAAAACGGACAACGGGGAAAATGCTCGGATGCATGAGACGAACACGTATGCGAATGCAATGCACATGATGACATGATATGAAAAAGCATGACATGACCAAATACAAAACGAAAGACAAAAACCCGACAACGGAGGGAAAACAAAACACATAGCCGGAAATGGCAAGAGTCGGAGTTACAAATATGGCAAGTTACATGCGGGGTGTTACAACACTCCACCACTACGAGAGGATCTCGTCCCGAGATCTAGGACTGAAAGAACTCCGGATATTCGGAACGGAGATGGTCCTCGCGTTCCCAGGTGGCTTCCCGGTCGGAATGGTGCGACCACTTCACTTTCAGGAATTTGATAGACTTGTTGCGAGTCTTGCGCTCAGTTTCTTCAAGAATAGCAACGGGGTGCTCATGATAAGACAAATCTCCTTGAAGGTCAATCTCTTCGAAGTTGATAGTGCGCTCAGGCGTCTTGAAGCACTTGCGGAGCTGTGACACGTGGAACACATCGTGCACGTTCGCAAAGTTGGAAGGAAGCTCAAGTTGATAGGCTAGGTCGCCTCTTTTGCCAAAGATCTTGAAAGGACCCACGTATCTAGGGGCAAGCTTCCCTTTGATACCGAAGCGACGAGTGCCTTTCATTGGAGAGACGCGGAGGTAGGCATGGTCTCCGATCTCGAAAGCCAAATCACGATGCTTACTATCATAGTAGCTCTTCTGGCGCGATTGCGCGGCTTTGAGATTATCACGGATGACTTTACACATTTCTTCAGCTTCAGTGATTAAGTCATTGCCAAGAAGTTGGCGTTCACCAGTCTCTGACCAATTAAGAGGAGTACGGCACTTTCTGCCATATAGAATCTCGAATGGGGCTTTGCCCGAACTCGCTTGGAAGCTGTTGTTGTAGGAGAATTCAGCATATGGAAGACAATCTTCCCATTTCATGCCAAAAGAAATGACACAAGCCCTGAGCATATCTTCAAGAATTTGATTGACTCGCTCGACTTGGCCACTAGTTTGAGGGTGAAAAGCTGTGCTGAAGCGAATATTAGTGCCCATGGCCTTCTGGAAGGAGTCCCAGAACTTAGAGGTGAAGATGCTTCCACGATCCGAAGAAATCAATTGAGGAATGCCGTGCAAGGAGACAATTCTGGAGGTGTAGAGCTCTGCCAGCTGAGCTGCTGTGATGGATTCTTTGATAGGAAGGAAATGAGCCACTTTAGAGAGCTTGTCAATGACAACGAAGATGGCGTCATTTCCGCGCTTGGACTTGGGAAATCCAGTCACGAAGTCCATTTCGATATGATCAAACTTCCATTCCGGAATAGCAAGAGGTTGGAGGAGACCAGCTGGTCGTTGGTGTTCTGCTTTCACTCTTCGGCAGACATCACATTCATTCACGAATTGAGCAATTTCTCGCTTCATTCGAGTCCACCAATACGACTGCTTGAGGTCATGATACATCTTCGTACTTCCAGGATGAATGGAAAGGAGAGAATTGTGCACTTCGTTCATTATGACTTTCCTTAGATCACCTTTCGGAACCACAATCCGGTCCTCGAAGAACAAAGTGTCTCTGTCATCAATGCGATAGCACTTGTATTTGGAAAGACCCTTGTCGATACCACGTTTCACCTTCTTCACCATGGCATCAAGGAGTTGTGCCTCACGAATTTGATCTTCCAAAGTAGGAGATACTATGAGGTTGGCAAGAACGCCTTGAGGAACAACTTGGAGATTCAGCTTGCGGAAAGCTTCACAAAGCTCCGGTTGGAAAGGCTTGAGAATTAAGCTGTTGCAATAAGCTTTCCTGCTTAAAGCATCTGCAATGACATTAGCCTTGCCTGGAGTATATTCGATACTCGGATTGTACTCTTGAATCATTTCGACCCATCGAGTCTGCCTGAGGTTGAGATTGGGCTGAGTGAAGATATACTTGAGACTCTTGTGATCAGTGAAAATGTCCACTTGTCTTCCCAACAAGAGATGTCTCCACGTAACCAAAGCATGGACAACTGCCGCCAACTCAAGATCGTGAGTGGGGTAGTTCTTGTCGTTGGGCTTCAACTGCCGAGAGGTATAGGCCACAACTTTCTTCTCTTGCATTAACACAGCACCGAGACCTTGGAGAGAAGCATCACAGAAAATTCATACGGCTTGGATTCATCAGGAGGAGTCAAGACAGGAGCTGTGACTAGTTTCTGTTTGAGAGTGTTGAAAGCAACTTCACACTCAGGAGACCAGACATACTTCACATGCTTCTGAAGGAGATTGGAAAGAGGCTTTGCAATCTTGGAAAAATTCTCAACGAATCTTCGGCAATAACTTGCAAGACCCAGGAAACTGCGGAGCTGCTTGACATTTTGAGGAGGTTCCCAATCCAGAACTGCGGACACCTTCTCGGGATTAACAGCGATGCCTTTGGCAGAGATGATGTGACCAAGGAAAAGAACTTCATCGAGCCAAAACTCACATTTGGAGAACTTCGCATAGAATTTATACTCTCTGAGCTTGTCGAGCACCAATCGCAAATGTTTGGCATGATCCTGCTTATTCTTGGAGAAGACCAAGATATCATCGAGATACACCAGAACAAATTCATTGGTATAGGGGTTGAAGATGAAATTCATCATCCGAGAGAACACCGGTGGAGCATTGACAAGGCCGAAAGACATGACAGTATATTCATAAGAACCAAAGCTTGTTCTGAATGCTGTCTTGGGAATATCTTCTTCACGAATGCGAATCTGATGATAACCCATACGAAGGTCAAGCTTCGAGAATACTTTAGCACCTTTGAGTTGCTCAAATAGCTCATTGATGTTGGGAAGTGGATACTTGTTCTTGATTGTCTTCTTGTTCAATGGACGGTAGTCGACACAAAGTCGGTCCGTGCCATCCTTCTTCTTGACAAAAAGAACACCACAACCCCATGGAGAAGAACTCGGTCTGATCAAACCCAGACGTTCTTGTTCATCGAGCTGCTTCTTCAATTCCTTCAGCTCGTTTGGTCCAAGCTTGTATGGACGCTTGCAAACGGGTACAGTACCAGGCTCTAGTTCGATAACGAACTCAACTGGCCGGTGCGGAGGCATACCCGGAAGCTCCTCTGGAAAGACATCTTGATACTCGCAAACGACTGGAATTTGAGAGATGGCATCCAATTCTCCCTTCTCATTGAGAGAGAAAAACCGAATGGTTTCATCACGAGCGGCAAAGATAATCACATCCTCAGACGAGTGTGCCAATTGAATTTCTCTGGCAGCACAATCAAGTTGAGCCTTGTGCTTAGAAAGCCAGTCCATCCCGAGAATAAGATCAATATCCGAGTCACCAAGGACAATTGGAGAAGACTGGAATCTATAGTCGCCCATCTTGATGGAAACATCGGGAGCAACCAAACTAGACGACAAAAGCTTACCCGGAGAAACAAGTTGCATAACTTTGGATAAAATCTCTGTGTCAACATTGTGCTTCGATGCAAATGGGTATGACAAGAAAGAATGCGATGCACCAGTATCAAAAAGAACTTTTGCAGGAATATCATTAACTGAGAGATTACCCATTATCACATCAGTAGATTCCTCCGCTTGGGCTGCATTCATCATGTTCACCTTTGCAAACTTTGGATTAAGCTTGACCACTGCATTGCTGGAAGATCTGACAGGAGGAGGAGGAGGAAGACGCCTCTGGTTGAAGCACTTGTTAGCATAGTGACCTTTCTGCTGACATTTGTTGCAAGTCACCTCTGATAGTGGACGGTGATAAGGAGCATTGGACTTGGGAGCTTGATTCTGAGACTTGTTCTGATAGCCAGAGTTGGAAGAGTTTGAAGAAACATGGCCACCTTTGTTCTTCTGCTGGTAAGGCTGACGAAACGGAGGAGGAGGCAACCAGAACTTCTGTTGCTTAGCTGACACAAGTGAGGAGGAAGAAGACTGAACTGCGTCTCTGACTCTCTTCTTAGAAGCCTCACACTTGAGCTGGGCCGCCTCTTGCTTCAGTGCCATATTGTAGAATTGATCAAACTGAGTAGGCTCAACAAGAACGAGAGCTAACTGCAGATCCTCTTTAAGGCCACCTCTGAAGTGATAGATCATGCTCTTCTCATCAGGAACGTCTTGTTTAGCGAAGCGAGCAAGTTTCTGAAACTGAATGTTGTATTGATACACAGACATGTTTCCTTGCTTGAGATTGCGGAACTTCTCACGCTTGCTCTCAACAACACTTTGTGGAATGTGGTGCGCTTTGAAGTCCCGACAGAAGTCAGTCCAAGTGATCACACGACCTCCTCTGGAATCTTTGTATTGCTGAAACCAACCAGCAGCTTGGTCCTTGAGCTGGAAAGAAGCGAACTTGACAAAGTCCTCAGGCCTGACATTGCTACATTCAAAATGCTTGTTGATGTCCACGAGCCAATCATCGGCATCCGTGGCCTCGGCACAGTAGCTGAAAGACTTGGGCTGATTTGCGAGAAACTGGTTGAGAGTGGCAAAGTGGAACTGATTGTTGCCTTGACCTTGATTGCCTTGCCCTTGAGTACGTTCTTGCAAGATTTGCAGAATCATCTGAGCATTGGCGTTGGTGGCTGCCATGATTGATTGCCATGCCTCCGGAGGTGGAGGTGGTGGCGGAGGGATCGCTTGACTCCCTTCATTTCGATCCAGATGCTGACGCGTTGGCGGAGCCATCCTGAAGAGGGTGACATCCGTTAGCCTCTTGATAGACAAAAGATAAGTAGAATCAACGGACAGAAATTGCAACATATAGTCTTCACAATAAACATTCGAACGAAGATGAACGAATGACTTCCGTAGTAAAACATCACACTTCCATAAGTTGAGAAGCCACTTGAAAAAAGATATGGAATGAACATATGAATTCGAAGGGAACTCGAATACCACAAAACAAAATAAAACCAAGTATTGGCTTGCAGAATAAGCCGGAACAAACATATGATAGAAATTTCGTCCGAAGTTTTCGTGGTGGGGCCCACACGGGCTCAATCGTACAGCACCATCATGTACAAGACTGTGCACATGACATACGAAGCGTCCCCGAGTCGGCAAAGCCATGGACTCTTTAAGACACAACGAGACCACTGTAAAATCAACCGTATACAGGCGGACCACTAGACGTCGAACCCCAATCTCATATCATGCGTCTGTCGGAAAGAAATCCTAAGGCTACTAGAATTCCCACTTATAAACTCCCGAAACTTTCTGGTTATGCAATCTGGTGTAGGGGATACAGGGGACACAAATATATATCACCCAAACTAACAATCCCTAGATCCAGCTGTATCCATCCGTCAACACATAACCAAGAAACCTTCGGAAATCGTTTACCTCAACCTTCGAAAAAAAACATCCGTTATACAAGTTATGGCAATACTCCCGAACTCCCGCCCCAGTACTGGGTGGCGTCGAGGTGATCTCACCAACAACTGCATAAAAGAGATTTCGATGTCGGCGAAACTCAGGTATTCCAGAACTGCAACGATAAAATTGTGACGACAACACCTCGGAGCTCAACTCCCCGGGACACTGCCACAACCCCTAAATGACAGGAGGCACCAAGAACAATGTTCTCGTCACAAATCGATCGGAACGATTCCAAGATACCCGCGTGATCCTAAAATTTTTTTAGTGAAATTTGAGGAGAGAATAGACAAAACTTCTACGTCAGGAGACCTCACCAGAGCGACGAAGGGACTGAGGAGTAAAAAGAATCCTACTCTCCGATATATATAATCCTAAGACTCAAAACATTTTTGTTCTAGACTCAACAACGCCAGCGATTCGATCAAGCAGGGGGCTCCTAAGTCGGGGATGGCTCTGATTACCAACTTGTAACGCCCACGATGCGGCTATATCTCCCACGTGTCGGGGCACGACTTAGAGGCATAACCGCATAGTGGTTTTGTCGCAAGAAGGGTCATCTTCACACAATCCCATGTAATGAACAAGAATGGGATAAAGAGTTGGCTTACAATCGCCACTTCACACAATACATAAATATCATTCATACATCATCCAAAATACAATCATATAGACCGAGCACGGTCAAAATCCAGATGAAAATAAGACAACCCCAAATGCTAGATCCCCGATCGTCCCAACTGGGCTCCACTACTGATCATCAGGAAAAGACACATAGTAACGACCCCGTTCCTCGTCAAACTCCCACTTGAGATCGACGCCATCATCTGCACTGGCATCGTCGGCACCTGCAACTGGTGTTGGAAATATCTGTGAGTCACGGGGACTCAGCAATCTCACACCCGCGAGATCAAGACTATTTAAGCTTGTAGGAAAAGGTGGTGCAAAGAGGTGGAGCTGCAGCGGCAAAAGCATATATGGTGGCTAACTTGCGCAAATGAGAGCGAGAAGAGAAGCAATGGAGCGGACGTCATCTAGCAATGACCAAGAAGAGGTCCTGAACACCTACTTACGTCAAACATAACACAGACCGTGTTCACTTCCCGGATTCCGCAGAGAAGAGACCATCACGGCTACACACGCACTTGGTGTATTTTAATTGGGTCAAGTGACAAGTTATCTAAAACCGGACATTAACAAATTCCCATCTACCTCATAACCGCGGGCACGGCTTTCGAAAGATAATACCCTGCAGGGGTGTCCCAACTTAGCCCATCATAAGCTCTCACGGTCAACGAAGGATAAACCTTCTCCCGAAAAGACCCGATCAGTCTCGGGATCCCGGTTTACAAGACATCTCGACAATGGTAAAACAAGACCAGCAAAGCCGCCCGAATGTGCTGACAAATCCCGATAGGAGCTGCACATATCTCGTTCTCAGGGCACACCGGATGAGACATCCTACGAGTAAAACCAGACCTCGAGTTTTCAGGAGGTGGCCCCGCAGTCTGCTCAGTTTGGGCCAACACTCGAAGGAGCACTGGCCCGGGGGGGGGGGGGTTAAAATAAGATGACCCTCGGGCTCGCGAAAACCCGGGGGAAAAGGCTTAGGTAGCAACTGGTAAAACCAAGGTTGGGCCATGCCGGAGGAGTTTTATTCAAGGCGAACTGTCAAGGGGGTCCCATAAAACACCCGACCGTGTAAGGAACGCAAACTCAAGGAACATAATCCCGGTGTAACAGTAACTAGGGCGGCAAGAGTGGAACAAATCACCAGGCATAGGGCCGAGCCTTCCACCCTTTACCAAAATATATAGATGCATTAATTAAATAAGAGAGATTGTGATATCCCAACATATCCATGTTCCGACATGGAACAAACTTCAACTTCACCTGCAACTAGCAACGCTATAAGAGGGCTGAGCAAAAGCGGTAACATAGCCAAACAACGGTTTGCTAGGAAAGGATGGTTAGGG